>NW_020170424.1:621326-627046 GCF_000524195.1 Echinococcus granulosus | reverse complement strand
GTTTGATTGTTCTTGCCTGTCACCTCACGAGAGGTAGCATTCACCTATCTGACTGCCTGCTTCAATACCCTCAAAAATGCATTTAAACAGTACACGTCATCAATTTCCAGACCACCTTTTTCTATTGTCTACATTGGAAGGCAATCACACAGTTGGAGAGGTCAGATTATCAAACCAGTCAATCTACGAAGTGGAAAAGATGACCTTGTACTCTTGGACGCGTTTTCATTGCAATGCAAATCAACCTGCATGTGATGGAATGTGGCGGTTGGTCACATTGACCACAGACACGCTTAACTTCTCCCGTGACATTTGACGTCGCAATTAGAGAAAGTGGAAATGCAGATTATTTCCACCTTGCTTCAGACACACCATTTCCCCCCTTATAATGGACCAGAGTTCTGAAATGGCTGAGATGTCTGCGAGCATTCATGGCAGTGGTAGTTGATTCCATCTGACCGATCATGATCTACGTAATCTGGTGTGCTAGTTCAACCTACTCCATGCATTTTAGTGCCATCAGTCAGCCAATTATTGTCTACACAGATTCCTTATGAAAGCAGCGATGAGGTCGTTGTTATCTTTGAAGAATGAACTAAACTAGATGCATCAGAGGAATGTGGTCGGAAACGCACTCAGCTCGGAACTCACTTAGTTGATTCGACGCCTCACATCACCTGCTTGCACCGGCTTTAAAAAAGTAGAGGCATTTGACGAATGCTGACATCTCACGCCATCTCCTTCCAACGGTAGGGATCGAAAATAAACAAGTGAATAGAGACTGGATAGATGGATGAGAGCACATTGAGTGTGCAGAGGAGGAGGAGAATGAGGAGGAGGAGGAGGAGGAGGAGGAGGAGGAGGAGGAAGAGTGGACTGCAAGTGTGTGCTTAATGATTTGGGTGAGATTGCACTTTCCTCGAGGCTGTATTTTTCTCTCTGCCATAAAATACGAACACAACTGCCAATACCATCCCTTCCATCCATCACCAATATCAAATTACACCCTTCTACGCCCGAACGCATGACCAGAAAGGAGCATTAGAGCAGACACCTTTCCAACCCTCATACTTCTGGGCGTTCTTCATTTGATTTGAACAACTTCTGCAAAATGTCGGTGATATTTTGCGCATCGAATAAAAATACGCTCTCCCATGGTCATCGCATGAAGGCAAGTATCGCTTTAGCAAGCCGAGGTCTTGCTTAACCGCAGAACCCACTCACAAGAAAATGAGTTGAAGTAGCACCTTCAGTGTACCAGTATTTGTCGTGGTGGTCTTATTTATGAAACCACGAATGGCTCCGTACTCACTGCGGCCACAAAAGATACCCTTCGAAATAGAAATTCGGTGTCCGACTACATGATGGTGCCCTTATCCACAATTTACTAATTTTACCCGGCGAAGTACTTCTCCGTCTGCCAGTACACCAGTCCCGGTCTTGCCCATCCACCAATCTTGATAACTTGGAATCACCCACCTACCCACTCTCCCCAGAGCCACACATCTGTTCCGCCGAGGTAGATTTGATAGGGGTTCCAGGCCATCATTATTAGTGGACGACTGAAGTTCGACGCACTCGTTGCAGTGCCTCCAACTGCTGATCTCTCAAAGGCATTCAACATTTGTTGTCTAATTAGTAGGCTCTACCTCCTTACTTTGCCTAGAGAAGCCTCATGAGGATGCTAAATACCATTCAAATTAATTTCGAAGGAACTCGTTTTCCACATCACCCTTTTGGCAAGTTACAGAAATCCATTTACTAGTCCGTTCACCATCATTGCAGTCCAGAACTGCTGACATTCTTCCAGTTTGCACTTACCGCCTTAAGACATATTGGAATTACTCGGTAAATATCAACGAAATCAAGAATGGTGGAGGAAGACTTGGTCAAACAAGCCATTCACCATCTTTGTTTCCATTAAAAGCTGAGAACAAAGACTCTCCTCCATCTTCCCTTCGCAGGATGTGCATAACTGAAGTGATAGAAGTGCACACAGACTTGTTTATGCGTGTATCTAACCAAGGTAGATTAATTAGCCAAACAGTCGTCTATTTGTGTGGTGTGAATCCACCTATTCCTACCCCAAACAGACTTAGTCATCTGGCCATCTAAGCATCCCTCCAATCTGCATTGCTGCACCCTCATCTGAGGACTCGATGCTTACGAATAGATGAATTCTGCAATCAGCGTATAATTGATACTGTGGTAAGATTTGTGCTTAAATCAGACGACAAATCAGCACGCTTTTAGGTCAATGCGAGTCACCCAATTGTAGAACGTGAGAGAAATCCACCTGTGTAGTCTTCTTCTACTGCGGTATAAGTGCATGTAGGGTGTGGCTGTGTGGCTGTGGCTGTCAAAGCCTCCGAGTGATGTGTTAGGCAGTGGTCTAGACAGGCCTTTTGAAAGCACACTCTCACAGTGGAGTTAACACCCACACCTCATGAGTGCCACCACAAGGCTGTGCAAGTCAATGCAGAATACGCACGTCCAAGCACATGGGTGGTTTTGGCGTAACAGGCGAAAGACGTCAGCAATAGGACAGAAATGAGGTTTATGCTACGTCTTAGTCCATACTGTAGGCGCGAATGCTTGTAAAGATGATGAATGCGATGGTTTTAATGACTGCCACAAGATGGAACGGAAAGGGGGAAGTAGAAATGACGAATGTGAATTTGAGTGAAGGTTTCATTGTTGGTAGAAGGCGCATTGTGCCTAGAAGGGAAAATGGGCTCCACTGCATCACGAAAATTTGCGTGTCCCTACTGACACACAACACATCACCCACCTGGGTTTGATTGTTCTTGCCTGTCACCTCACGAGAGGTAGCATTCACCTATCTGACTGCCTGCTTCAATACCCTCAAAAATGCATTTAAACAGTACACGTCATCAATTTCCAGACCACCTTTTTCTATTGTCTACATTGGAAGGCAATCACACAGTTGGAGAGGTCAGATTATCAAACCAGTCAATCTACGAAGTGGAAAAGATGACCTTGTACTCTTGGACGCGTTTTCATTGCAATGCAAATCAACCTGCATGTGATGGAATGTGGCGGTTGGTCACATTGACCACAGACACGCTTAACTTCTCCCGTGACATTTGACGTCGCAATTAGAGAAAGTGGAAATGCAGATTATTTCCACCTTGCTTCAGACACACCATTTCCCCCCTTATAATGGACCAGAGTTCTGAAATGGCTGAGATGTCTGCGAGCATTCATGGCAGTGGTAGTTGATTCCATCTGACCGATCATGATCTACGTAATCTGGTGTGCTAGTTCAACCTACTCCATGCATTTTAGTGCCATCAGTCAGCCAATTATTGTCTACACAGATTCCTTATGAAAGCAGCGATGAGGTCGTTGTTATCTTTGAAGAATGAACTAAACTAGATGCATCAGAGGAATGTGGTCGGAAACGCACTCAGCTCGGAACTCACTTAGTTGATTCGACGCCTCACATCACCTGCTTGCACCGGCTTTAAAAAAGTAGAGGCATTTGACGAATGCTGACATCTCACGCCATCTCCTTCCAACGGTAGGGATCGAAAATAAACAAGTGAATAGAGACTGGATAGATGGATGAGAGCACATTGAGTGTGCAGAGGAGGAGGAGAATGAGGAGGAGGAGGAGGAGGAGGAGGAGGAGGAGGAGGAAGAGTGGACTGCAAGTGTGTGCTTAATGATTTGGGTGAGATTGCACTTTCCTCGAGGCTGTATTTTTCTCTCTGCCATAAAATACGAACACAACTGCCAATACCATCCCTTCCATCCATCACCAATATCAAATTACACCCTTCTACGCCCGAACGCATGACCAGAAAGGAGCATTAGAGCAGACACCTTTCCAACCCTCATACTTCTGGGCGTTCTTCATTTGATTTGAACAACTTCTGCAAAATGTCGGTGATATTTTGCGCATCGAATAAAAATACGCTCTCCCATGGTCATCGCATGAAGGCAAGTATCGCTTTAGCAAGCCGAGGTCTTGCTTAACCGCAGAACCCACTCACAAGAAAATGAGTTGAAGTAGCACCTTCAGTGTACCAGTATTTGTCGTGGTGGTCTTATTTATGAAACCACGAATGGCTCCGTACTCACTGCGGCCACAAAAGATACCCTTCGAAATAGAAATTCGGTGTCCGACTACATGATGGTGCCCTTATCCACAATTTACTAATTTTACCCGGCGAAGTACTTCTCCGTCTGCCAGTACACCAGTCCCGGTCTTGCCCATCCACCAATCTTGATAACTTGGAATCACCCACCTACCCACTCTCCCCAGAGCCACACATCTGTTCCGCCGAGGTAGATTTGATAGGGGTTCCAGGCCATCATTATTAGTGGACGACTGAAGTTCGACGCACTCGTTGCAGTGCCTCCAACTGCTGATCTCTCAAAGGCATTCAACATTTGTTGTCTAATTAGTAGGCTCTACCTCCTTACTTTGCCTAGAGAAGCCTCATGAGGATGCTAAATACCATTCAAATTAATTTCGAAGGAACTCGTTTTCCACATCACCCTTTTGGCAAGTTACAGAAATCCATTTACTAGTCCGTTCACCATCATTGCAGTCCAGAACTGCTGACATTCTTCCAGTTTGCACTTACCGCCTTAAGACATATTGGAATTACTCGGTAAATATCAACGAAATCAAGAATGGTGGAGGAAGACTTGGTCAAACAAGCCATTCACCATCTTTGTTTCCATTAAAAGCTGAGAACAAAGACTCTCCTCCATCTTCCCTTCGCAGGATGTGCATAACTGAAGTGATAGAAGTGCACACAGACTTGTTTATGCGTGTATCTAACCAAGGTAGATTAATTAGCCAAACAGTCGTCTATTTGTGTGGTGTGAATCCACCTATTCCTACCCCAAACAGACTTAGTCATCTGGCCATCTAAGCATCCCTCCAATCTGCATTGCTGCACCCTCATCTGAGGACTCGATGCTTACGAATAGATGAATTCTGCAATCAGCGTATAATTGATACTGTGGTAAGATTTGTGCTTAAATCAGACGACAAATCAGCACGCTTTTAGGTCAATGCGAGTCACCCAATTGTAGAACGTGAGAGAAATCCACCTGTGTAGTCTTCTTCTACTGCGGTATAAGTGCATGTAGGGTGTGGCTGTGTGGCTGTGGCTGTCAAAGCCTCCGAGTGATGTGTTAGGCAGTGGTCTAGACAGGCCTTTTGAAAGCACACTCTCACAGTGGAGTTAACACCCACACCTCATGAGTGCCACCACAAGGCTGTGCAAGTCAATGCAGAATACGCACGTCCAAGCACATGGGTGGTTTTGGCGTAACAGGCGAAAGACGTCAGCAATAGGACAGAAATGAGGTTTATGCTACGTCTTAGTCCATACTGTAGGCGCGAATGCTTGTAAAGATGATGAATGCGATGGTTTTAATGACTGCCACAAGATGGAACGGAAAGGGGGAAGTAGAAATGACGAATGTGAATTTGAGTGAAGGTTTCATTGTTGGTAGAAGGCGCATTGTGCCTAGAAGGGAAAATGGGCTCCACTGCATCACGAAAATTTGCGTGTCCCTACTGACACACAACACATCACCCACCTGGGCAGAGGTCATCCACTGAATATGCCTATGCCCTTTTTACTACATTTGACCAGCAATTCGGCCTATTCAGTCCGCCCATTCATTCATCCCACTACACGCCATTCTGGGAGAATCAAGGCAGCAGAGATCAC
>NW_020170424.1:618127-621226 GCF_000524195.1 Echinococcus granulosus | reverse complement strand
TGCACAGAATACAAATAGATGTGCAAGTAGTACATGTGGGTAGGGGGTGATTTTAATGGTAGGAGATAGAATGCAGGACCAGCAGATAGCAATTGTTCCCTTCATCACAGAGAGAACTGAACCCTACTTTGCCTCTCTTTTGCCTGAGAAATGGCCCACAATCCTATGTGCAAGGCTGTATTTCAAAGGCACAATTAAATCTGCGTCATGCGCTTGCTGCCTGATTTGGTCAGTCAGAAAAGGGAAATGTATGCTCTTCGGCTAACTGGTGGTAGTAGTGTCTCTTGTGGCAACTGCGACAGTTAGTTCTCGCCTGCCGACCCTGGTGCAAAACATAGAGTGCATTTGTAGAATGCGATTTCGTATAGCGGCACGGTTCTCAAGCCAAGGAGAGAAAGGGGAGAAAACAAAGTGTAATTCACAAGCAACACTTTGACTGTTTGTCAAATCTCACACTAGCACAATACATGATGACACTCTCAAGCCATCTTTCTCCACTCACACAACTCGACACCCATGAAAGAAGGAAATAACCACCATGCAATTGTGGGAGGAAATTAGAAGGAGTGAGGTGTATCGAAGAAGAAAAGGAAACGTAAATTTCAGCTGTCACACTGGCAAATTATCTGCTTTCAATCATCACAGACGTCGGCACGTCAATGGTTGGCAATTCCATGCAGTCATTTGGGCACTCCTCTCTCATCATTGCGCCCGTTGACGCCACCAACGATTGCGTGCAGATTCAAACTTGTACGCATTTCTTACGCCTAGGTGCAACTCCTTCCATCCAACAATGCTGCACCTTTCCTACAAACACAATCCCATGTTATTAGAGGCACCTAACTCGTGCGCAGCATAAGCGTTGACGCAAACATGACTTTTGTGTGAAGGCTTATGAAGGAGCTATGGAGGTACATATCGCTAATGCTCACGAACCGACGAGGCAGTCATTCATCCACACCTCACTTCTCAATTGCCGCCATCAATTCATCATCCCTCATGACCCTTTCTCCTACTTGAAGACATGAGGAGGTCAGTTAGATTCGCCCTCATGCCAATTGGCATCGCGCAGCATGAAATGCAGAATTGGCGATTGTCAGTGTATCAAAATGGAGGCACCACACTGTGTGAGAGCTGTGGGTGAGCATGCGTGAGTATGGGTGTGAGTGGCGGCAAACTGACAGTGAGAGCACTCGACATGACGCCCTCTGCCACTCTACATGTCGCCCACACTCGAGCACACACTTCATTTGAACAGAGGTGCAACCGCTTGGAGGTGTACTTCTCACCCTCCACCGAAGCCAATTTGATGCAGAAGATGTGTTGTGTAGTAGTCTGCATGTAGTTGCCACTCAGTGACGCACCGGCACTTGCAGTGTCTGAGAGCGGATACTTGAGATCTGTGCGCTAAAGTCGCACAGTCGCTCTCAAATTGAAATGCTCTCAAGTGTTTCTTGCACCCTCTGTTCTTAGTGCTGCACTGCCCGTTGGTAGTGCCAAACCATCCCCTACACCGCAAAACCGCATGCATGCCACGGACACATCCACTGCATGGCTCTCTCCGTGGCAGATAGAATCGTGTCACCACTTTTATTGCCCACAGTAGACACCCTCCTTCCACGCACTTCCTGTTTGAGGATGCGCCAAAGCAATCCAAGTGACTGATTTGTTGGCAGGAACACACCTGTCGACACGAGGTATCGGCAGGAATAAGGTGCTGCATGGCACTGATTGATTCCAGCACATGTTAAATGCGAAGATTGAAGCGAACGATCGCCAACTTACCATAGCCAAAGCTATGTCACCACCCCTGCTACATATGACTCTTCTCTTCATCATGCTATTCTTTCTCAATATCATCCTACTTTACCCACACTTTAATTTCCATCGCATAGTCATGACAGCAAGGGATTAGCAGGTGGGTGAAGAAGTGGAGAAAAGGCAAGATGGAAGGATGGAGGGAAGGGATGAGGGAGGGAGGGAGGGAGGGAGGGAGGGAGGGGTGATTACTTGAGGGACGAATGAAAAATGGAGTACCACAGCGCCAGAATTATTTGAATGAATTTCAGTTGCTTGCACAGACACCGTACTGTTATGCAGCCCCCACCTCACCACTTCGTGCTCTCTTCTGTCTACTCTCACCTCCTTTCCTTCCACAGCCCTGCACACCCAACCACTCCTTCCACCCCTTTGCATGAACAGTGATTCTTCTCCATGAATAAGGGAGGAACTGCCATGTGCTAGTCCCGGCTTCTCTCCACTACCCTTGGTATCCCACCCCACTCCATGTACTATTCGCTAATCCCCTTCTACTTTGTGCAGTCTCATCTCCTGCCTTCTTTTCCGCAACGTAGAGTAGAGGGTGGGTGGACAAATGAATGGGTAGACTCAATGCGCGAACCTGCTGGTCGAAAAGAATATGGGTGATAAACACACAATTAGTGGATCACGTCTGTACACTCCTGCGCACCACATGGTCCTAATCAGATGTGCAACCTCACATGCGGAGACGATGACACTGCAGTTGCATTGGATATGGCGGCTCGAATGTGATGAGTGGATGAGCCTAAGTGTTGCATTTCAAATTGCCTGATGCAGGTTGGCGTGGAGGGCTTGGTGTTGCAGCACATCACGGAAGTAAATTCACTTAGGTGCTTTGGCCATTCAGGTGGACCAAAGTGGACAGACAAACCGAATTTCCCAAAGGTTTAATTTGGCAGTCAAAGTGTATGCTTGTTCTGATGGTGGGAGAGTGTTGTCTTCATTCTCACCAAACGTGCTGTGTGCAACGGAAGCTCGAATTTCCAGCAATGCAGCGTCGCCACTGTCGATGCTCTGAGGCAGTTGGAGAGCGAGTCAGCATGATGTGGTGCGCAAGTGTGTGCAGGTGGGAGTGAGATCACCAATCTGCGTGACGTGTGTAAAATGGGAGCGTAAGAAGTGATGTCATCTGGAGCTCGTGAAATGACACCCACGCGTCGATGCAGACTATAAAATGAGCAGACGCCTGAAAGGAGTATACGGAGTCGAGTGTCACAATGCAGTTCTTTAAAATTCTTTTTGCTCTGGCTGTCGCCTTTAGTGCGTATGCTGAAGATG
>NW_020170424.1:612341-618027 GCF_000524195.1 Echinococcus granulosus | reverse complement strand
TCGTCATCATCATCGGCCAATGCAGAGGCACCTGCAACCACTGGAGGGCAGTCCGAAACAACGGAACTACCACCGACCACCTCCAAATTGTCCGTCTTCTTCCCTTCCATTGCCATTTCTCTCTTCAGCACTCTTTCTCTCCTCCTCCTTCTCTACTAATTCATTTTCCTTTACTTTTAATACGTCCTACCCTTGCCAATGACATTAATTTCCCAGCTCTCTCTCTCTCTCTCCCAGTTTTTTTTTAATTCGTGCAGCCACTGCTTTTAAAATACATGCACTCCCCTCTCCCCTACCCTCCTCCACTCACTCATTTACTTCACCTTATTTGGCAGACCCACACACTACTCAAGCGTTTGTGGTGTCGACAAGTCAATGAACAGTTGGGGTCTTTTAGTGGACAAATGCAATAAATGCATTTGCGTGCCTCACCTTGGCCGTGTCCACATCGTAGTGGTGTCGTGTTGCTTTATTTCCACGCGAAGATTTCTAACTGCTCGAGTAGCGCATGACTTGGATAGCACAATCACTGTCTTTCATGTCTGGTCTTCGACTGCATGCAATAATGACAGATTCGGTGGAGGTGAGGTAACACGCATTGTTGCGGCATATAGAAATGTTAACAGCTGAGTGTATGGACGGATTGAGGGTGGCTATTTGGAATGGTATGGAGATAGGTGGGTATGAAATGGATTGATGAGCGAATGGGGAGAAGTGGAAGGGTTATTTAATACGCAGAGTCATCTATTCGAAATACCTCCTATTTGATTGCTTGCCATTAATGGTACACAGCATTCTATAAGCTCTCCAACGGGTCTACTCATTCTGTGCGCAAAAACTGGTTCATCACTAACCTTGCTTCTGCAATGACCATGCAGCATCCATGAATTTGCCTCATAATAACAAAGTAGAACAAATGGCATGAGAAAATCATTATTATTGTCACATATTCTCTGCTTCGTACCACGCGCCAGCTCAAAGGTACACCAAAGTGGCAGCCTCTCTGATCTCCAAATCAGGCAAAACAATTCCTATGCCAAGACGAGTCGCGACACGATACACCAAGACACGTGCCGCGTGATCGCTTTCCACCCACGTCGCCCGTTCTCTGCTTCAAAGCATTTCAACCGTGAGACGTGTCTTCTGACGCCATGCGACGCCGACTGCTCCCAAGGTCAATCCTCTGCACTGTCGCAGTTGCTAGTGCAATTGGAAGAGGCAACGTCGATTGACGGTGGCACGGTTACCGAAAGTTATAAACATCACAAACCTAACTCATCTTATTGCGCATCACAGCCCTGAAGATGGGGTGACGATTCTCGGTCAAACACAATCCCAAGTATACATCGGTAAATACCAACAAAGCCTAAAGCAATTATGTGGAAACTGTCAGGAGGCAACCCTACATCGTCGTGCGGGGAGAACATGGCACGGGTGTAAACGACCCAAACAAATTCCGTCGTCGTCTCACTTAACACACTGAATCTTTGTCGACGTAGACAGTTTCATGCGTGTGTTGGCAGGTGAGAACCAACGTTTGCGTTTACCACAAAGAGAAACTACCACCGAAACACCACCTGATGCAACCTGATGCATGTGACAGGCTCCCGCATAGTCTCAACGCACCTCACCTCACATCATGTTGGCTCAGCTCAGCTCTCTTCTTCACTGCCAATTAGCCAAGCAGCATACATTCCCCTTTTCTGACTGAACGAAACACGTGGCGAGCGTGACACGGATTGCGTTATGCCTTTAGAACACTGCCTTAAACAGTGGATTGCGTGTCATTTGTCAGTCAAAGGAGAGATAAAAGTAAGGTTTAATTCGCTTTGTGATGACGACGCCGACCCGAGTTGTCCCACCTTCAAGCACAATCCGGAGGATTGAGAGGAAGAACTGCCAAGTGCTGGTCCTGGATTCTCTCCACTACCCATCGTATCCCACCCTCTCATTTGCACATCCTATTACATTTTGTGCAGTGTTCTCTCCTGCCTACCTTCACGCAGAATGCAGTGAAGATGGGTGAATGAATGGGTGGACTCAACGGGTGGTGATGCTTGTCAAATGTGGTATGAATGGTAAGGGTGGATGAAGACCTGCGTGTCAATGGAGACACCAAAATCATCGTGATGCAGTGTAGAGTAGTTCCCCCTTCAAGCGCAATGCACCGTCTATCATAGAGGCAGTCATCACTCAAATCCACGGATTCAACTTTGCAGTGCTGCACGACCACAAAAAGAACGTGTCCCTTTCCTTTCGTTATTTCTCACTTCTTCCGCCCACCTCATCCACTTACAGCTACTTAAGTCATGGCATCCATCATCTTCACAAGCATTCGTGCCCACAGTAGGTGAGTGATGCTTGTACAATGTTGGACTGACCACTGCCCTACGTCTGCTTCTTCCACTTGTGAGCTAGGAGTGGTCTGAGCCTCTGCATACAACAGCACACATACCAAATTAGACATGCTCATCTCAGTGCCGAAGACGTAAGTAAAACCCCATTTCTGTCATTCTTCTGAAGAAATGAGAATTGCGAATAGCGTGTGTGGGTGGCGTCCTCCAGCTCTTACACCAAAGCCACCCATGTGCTTTGACGTGCGTATTCTGCATTGACTCGCACAGCCTTGTGGTGGCACTCATGAGGTATGCGTGGTAACTCCACTGTGAGAGTGTGCTTTTGGAAGGCCTGCCCAAACCACTGCCCAATACTTCACTTGGAGGCTTTGACAGCCACAGCCACACAGCCACACCTGATGTGCACTTTTACCGCAGCAGAGGAAGGAGACAATGGAAAAGGCTTCCTCTCACCTTCTCTACTTGGGTCACTGTCACGCACCACATTGTATGGATGGATTTGGAGGTGTGTCGTTTTATCTTCTCAAAATTATTGGATCCCTAGTTGGTGCGGAGTCATTCAGTGAATCATAAATAAGACCACCACGACAAATACAAGTAAACTGGAAATGCTACTGCTACTTATTTTTCTATTAGTAGGATCCACATCTACACAAGCTTCTGCATCTGAAAGCGGGACTTGTCGTTTTGAGATGCACATGGGAAGGCGCATTTTGTTTCATGCACAAAGTGTCACCAACATCTATTCAAGGTTGTTCAAATCGAATGAAGAACGCCTGGAATAATGAGGGTGGGGAAGGTACTTGCTAATATTCCCATTTCCACTTGCACATTGGCACGCAAACAAGGTTATTTTTGTATTCCCACTAGACGCAAAACGATAGCAAGTCCACTTATGCATGTATCTTGAGGCAGAAGAAAGTGAAAGCACCCTCGAGGAAGATGAAATCTCTCCCAAACTACCCGGCAAACGCTTACTACTCACCTGGCTGCTCAAACGGTACGTTCTTCTCCTCCTCCTCCTCCCCACCTCCTCCTCCTCCTCCTCCTCATACTCCTTTATCCACTCAATGTCCATTTAATCGTCCAACATCATGCACTCATCCCTTGATCACGCACTCATTTACATGTTCACTATGCTTAATTCCAGCTAGATGATGCAGGCGAAGTGAGACTTTGCCACAGCGAAGTGGGTGCCGAGCCTGGTGTCCCTCTGACAGCCTTTGTCTCATGCCTCCTTTCTGAAGTCTTCATAGATAACAACAACAATCATTGAAATGGTTGCACCATAATTTTGGTAAGGAGGTTGAAATGCTCATCAGATTATCTCGAATGTGGTCAGAAGGATGGAAACAACTACTGTTAGTAGAAATCCTCGTGGACCTGTCACTCAATTCTGAAAATGGTTCCATTATAAGGGGAGAACGGTGTGGTTGAGGCAAGGCGGAAATAACCTGCCTGTTCGGGCACCTTCAGGAGACCACTTCTGCATAAATGTCTGCTTCAAAGACAACAGCATGCTTGCAGATTCAGTTGTCCTAACATGGGGAGGCGAAAATGAGATGAGGATATCTTTCCTGCCTTTCGATGGAGGCGGAGGTTGTAAATAGTATATTTGGGTGGCTACTGCATGCTGTGATGCCACAGCTACGGATAGCATTTGAATCATGCATGCCGACTTCACTTGCACGACCTTACGATGGCAGTCGAACAGGCGGATGCACTGGCTCACACGTGTCGAGGGAGTCACCTCGTCTGTGAGAGACACCAACTAAAACCAGTGTCTATCACACCTGTTAGAGGCTCCCATCACTGCACATGCATAATTTACCAGAGAAGACGAAAATGGCAAAAGCAATCCCTCCACATTATGTACTTGGATGGCCATCGTGAACCACACCTCTTGAATCCAACCGAGAGCTCGGCTCCTTTTCCCTCTCATTTCGGCCTTGCTTGTGACTCGTGGGGCCTCTTGTGGCTGCATTGACCTCGCATTTCTTGCCAACCCATTCTGTCTCTTGTGTAGTGAGTTCTTTGATGATGTGATAGCATCAATTAATCGTTCGTGATGGGCACGAGTGACAACAGCATCAATATGAACCCAAAGGATGGTGTGAGATTCGCAACCACAACCGTTTGAGGACATCAATTTCAAGAGCGCGTATCTTTGTGTCTATGACTTAGCGAAGCGTGTTTATCACCATGCATTCAGACTGACGCTCACTGGCCTGCCCCCAATATCCTACCGTATGGGCACCAAGGCATTGTAAACCTTCTTTCCTATGTAAGGAAGGCTAAGAAATGGATGCAGAATCATTGTCGACCAACACAGAAGGGAAGTGAGGCGATGATTAGCGATTGTGACTTTTGCCTGTTGTGCGTTTTCTACGATGGTGGGATGCCGATGATAAGAGGGGTGAGAAGGGGGAGCAGGCGGACAGTACAAAATGACGTTATGCACGCAAGAGCGTGGTAAGTCATTCTGAAACCCACACCCTGTGGCCACAACCGCTATTCAGGTATCAGTAGTTCTGGTGCTGGTATCTAGGTCCTCATCGCTGCTTTCATAAGGAATCTGTGTAGACAATAATTGACTGACTGATGGCACTAAAGTGCATGGAGTGGGTTGAACTGGCACACCAGATTACGCAGATCGTGGTCGGTTAGATGGAATCAACTACCACTGCCATGAATGCTCGCAGACATCACAGCTATTTCAGAACTCTGGTCCATTATAAGGGGGGAATGGTGTGTCTGAAGCAAGGTGGGAATAATGTGCATTTCCACTTTCGTGCAAAAGGAACATTCATTTGATTTTCAGTGGGTTGTACAGACACTGAGTGTCGGGTTTTCTGATAACAACAAAAGGTGCGACTGAACACATCCGCCCACTCTTCCTTATTCGTTCGGTTTGGAACCTGCACTTCACCACTGTACACTAGTGTGGCCATCCAGCCATTCCATTTCTGCCTATTTTCCATCCACCACTTCTCCACTTCTAAACCACTTTCTACATTAATCAGCTGCAATCCACCCAATCATCTATTCACTTGCAAGAGTTGCAGACAGCTATCACTGGCTACAATTGCGTTCATCCATTGCATCATCCTCGTTCAGCAATCGTCTCCTCCTCGTTCCTTCCACCCACCTACACCATGGCTGTAAAGGCAGGAGCGATGAATGCAGGAAATGAGGTGAGACATGCAAGCTGATTACACGGGTAGGGTGGAATGGCGAGGATGATTGCATGCATGAGTTGCCTCCTTCACTTCCACCCTCTACTGACCAGTTGATCACTGGCCACACTGTGTGCAGACAAGATACCATGA
>NW_020170424.1:577171-612241 GCF_000524195.1 Echinococcus granulosus | reverse complement strand
GCAATGCCGTTGGATTCGGCCTGTGGGTTCACTTGCAATTCACTGCCGAGCATAAATTCGCGATGCATTCAAGCGACTGCTGCATGACCTGCAATGCTGAAGGAATTAGGCATTTGGACACGCACCGATTAATATCCAGTCATTTGTCGTGTCAGGTACTTTGACCACACCCACCAGCAGTAGCCCTCCCTAAGAGAAAGGGCAACGTTGGAATCCCAACTGTACAGAATGGTACATTTGCCTCTTTGACAAAGGATACTACCTTTTCTATTCATCTTAATCAGGAGGGCAGCCAATGTGGAGCAGATGGTGAAGCTTCCGACCACATTGCGACAATCTCCTGTTCAACGGATGCTGACTACCAAAGTTGTTGAAGCTCCTTGAGAGGCACTCTTGACTGAGCTCTGTAGGTGAGGGTTTGGGGCTTCATTTACCAGCCAACGCGACCAAGCATCTGGATAATGCTGACCACTTGTTCATTTATCCATACTGAGTGGAAAACATTAAGTTGGTGGAGGATTTTGCATAATGCGAAGGAATACATCAGCCACTTTCCCACAAACAATGCTCCGATCGTCAGTGAGAACGCTGTTCTGTGATGAAAGACGGCGATCCAATCTGATGTGTGTCAATTGCTCGGTGTCCTGACACCTAGTCTGTTGTCCGTATTTGGGATGCTGTTTGATGATTGCGAGCTCACCTCCATGCATATTTGGTGCAGTTATCGATAGATTTGAAGGTAAAATTTTTATCAAAACGAGCTGCTTGCCTGGGCCTGGTAGTGCGAAGAGTGCTACAGCCTAATTTGTGGAACAAATTAGGAATCATTTAACTGGATACCTTCAACGTTGGGGCTGCAATGAAGTGGACATTTTCTGTGTCATAGGATGGAACTAACGTAATCAGGAGTGGACATCATGAAAGGACGAATGTACTGTGATTTTTTAGCACAACGAAGGAGTGCGAGGCTGACCACTAAGAAATATTGGAGTCTCCTCTATTCGCAATGAATCCGCCTAATTCTTTGGGCTGGCATTGGTTTGGAGGCATATTTCCGAAGACTTGTGGTGCGAGACTACATAGTTTGCTGACAAATGTGGGAAAGTACTGGGTGAGCCGTGGTGTTGAATACACTCCGCGTCGTGCAACAAGCAAAGTACAAGTGAACGACTTGTCATGTCTTGTCTTGATTAAATCACCTTCTGTGAAACAGCTTCCACCAGATTATTTACGCTAGTGGAGATGTGCATTCAGATCGAGGTTCGTTGGACCAGTCACCTTGCCGTTTGAATTCACGTCGGTGGCAGTTGTCACAGTGGCTTGTAAAGAGACGTCAGCTGTCTCTCTGCTCTCGTCCTCCTACAACTCAGTCGTTATCAGGACCAATTTCATGCATCCTCAACTTGGTTCAGATTCGCCGGGCAGTGTTGCAGTGGGAAATCACCTCTAGCCTGCAGTAAGCCGTGTTGACAATGGAGCGAGCCCCATTTGCTATAGTAGTGGTCTCGTGAACGATTAACCATCCTCCATCTTGTTCAACATTGAGATGCGCCGCTTATTGCAAGTCATTAGCAACTTTCACATTTTTAAGCACTTAAACCACTCTCATTTATCCCCTGGCACTGGGATTGCCGAGATGAGCATTGACGGTGATTCTGGTGTTTCGTCTGCTCCTCTTATGTTGGTGCCAATAACCCGAGTCGGCTTTCCTCTTTTATCGTCGCCATGTCAAATGCACTTAGCCAACCATATACCTCTGCACCAAGTCAAGTGTCAAGTCAAGTCAAGAGTTCAGCATCCTTGGAGCAGTTAGTTGATTAGGTCAAAAACGACTGAAGTTGGTGGAAGGCCAGGATCACATTGGCTCATTAAAGAACTTCACTACTCCAGCCAGCAAAAATTTGTCAGTCGTTGAATATTTTTCATTGTGGTTACTAGTCAGAAACTTCAGTGGTTTCTTTTGTTGCCTTCCTCCCATCCACTTGCCTTGCATTTATATCACATTCCATTGCGTCCTATTTACTTTTCACAGATTCGAATCAGTCACCTCTGGCAACTCCATCCATTCTGTCTTCGTCCATCTGCCCATCCTCAAATGCATTAATTTTACAGGCTACATCATTGCGGCATAGCCGTGAACCTTATCCATAAGGCCATGATAAAACTGAGGAATGACGTGATGGCAGATGGGTTGGATGAGCACGATGATCGGAATACGAGCTTGTGATTGGCTGCACATCCTTTCGTCCTCGTGACGGTGACGTTGTAGCACGGTGTCTCTTCCTCACACACAGTCTCCATTGACTAGACGGGCAGTTGAAGACAAAGGTGAGAGGCGGAACTACTACGTGCTGGTCCTGCCTTCCCTCTACCATCCCTCATATCCCGTCCTACTCATTTGCAGTAATTGCATGCCTCATTAGGTATGATCCTGCAACTCTTTGTCCTGACTTCATTGCCATAAAACGGCAAATGAATAGGTGGATTTGGGGGTCAACATTGCTGAGCGGATACATTGTAAACTGTAGTTGCTAGTTGGGTGGCAATATTGGATGCAGAGTACTATCATGTCTGGATGGATATGTAGGGAGAATTAGAATGTTTAGAGTGCTATCGTTAGGTGTAGACAAAGCAATGTTTTGGAACAGACAGATAGAGGAGTAATTCAATGGTGTGGAAACATGGCACAGATAGTTAGATACATGAACAGGTGGACAGATAGGTGGGCGTGTAGATTTGGCAGAAGTGGGAAAATAAGGGATTATGTGTTGATGGGTAGATGGCTGAGTGCACATAGAAGGGACAAATGGCGAAATGGTAAAGTGGGTTCCCAGGCATTATTACTATTGCTAGGAGACCTGAGTTGCATGCAAATACCTCAGCGACTGGAATGCGATGCATTCATTGCACTGACCTCGACTGCTGAACTCTGAGAGGCGCTTCGATCTCTGTCGCCATGTCAGTAGGATCTACACCTGTGCACTGTCTGGAGTCGCCTCCTGAGAACACGTAATACCATTCAAATCAATTTCAAAAGAACTCGTGTTCTGCATTACTTTTACGTATTCAGTGGAATCCAGTCACTAATCCCTTCAGCATCATTGTGGTTTTAACCTGCTGACATTCTTTCACTTTGCACTCACCGGCTTGAGACATACTGAAATTTTTTATTAAATATCAAAGAAATGGAGTACAATGGATGGAGAGTTGCTCAAATAAGCCGTTCACCATTTTTGTCTCCATCAGCAGTCAGGAATGGAGTCTCTCCTCCACCTTCCCTTGCAAGGTGTGGACAATTGAACCGGTAGGTGTGCACGCAGACGGTCAGACGGGCAGGCGAATGTAGGATTTCATGAAAACGACAGGCAGGAACAATCAAAGGCTGTGCGATCACAGACATCCTCACTTCAAAGGAAGGGTTTGAACAGCCTCATGTCAAATGTAGAGGAAGTGGGGCAATCGTCCGGACATTAGGCAAGCGTGGTTTAGGCAACCATCACTGACCAACAGCAAAATCAACGCAACTCAAAGCTATTCCACCGAAAGCAAGGCGACATCTCCTGCCTCGTGCAGTCGCAAAACTTGTCCTTGGATAGACAGGGAGAGAGAGGAAAGGTGGAAGGTGGAAAGTGTCAGCCTCGTTTTCAATTCTATCATCCTCCTTCCTATTCCATTGGTGTTACTCCTGTCAGCTCTATGTAAGTACCACCTTCTCACAATCCTTACATCAGGCAGTCAAGTGATTACACACGAGGCGATAGAAGCAGAGTTGATCCGAAAAGGCCTTCTCTCAGCTTTTAGTGACACAACGTTACACGAAAAGGCAATTTGTGCCTAGCACAAATGTTCTAACGAGGCAACTTTCTTGGGACGCATTCTGCAATCATTGAAGCTAAAACAAATTATTTACCTACACCACAATTTGCATGGTTTGTTGAACACCAGCATAAGGATTTGCTCCATCGCACACAAATCGCCCGTCAGAATGTCAGTGCAATGAAGCATTACGAGTGGACAATTTCCAGACCACCTTCGTTTTTCGTCCACACTTGAATGCATTTTCAGAATTGCAAAAGTTGGATTATGGGAGCAGTCAATCTGCAGGTTATAGAAGTGGATTTTCTCCTTCGGAGGCGTTAACTAACCATGGTCAAGTAAACTTGAATGTATTGTAATGTGGTGGTTAGTCAGCTTGACCGGAGGCGCCCTTCTGTTGCACTTTTGGTGCCATTTGCATCTTATAAATCGGGGAGGTACTGAAGCTCTGGGTTGAGTTGAATGGCCAATGACTAAAGCATGTGAGTGATACGGCTCTTCTATCCGTGGTTCTTGTCCACCTACTCTCACACTGGTGGCGACTAATGTCATTGGTTATCCGAGAGAAGAAAATTGGATGGGAGCTGTTTAGTGATGCTGACAGACACTACTGATTGGGCCTCGCCGTGTCTTGAATGCTCACTTTGGCATCGCAACAACATCCACCACTACCACTGCTGCTAATACCGCTGCATCAGCGGCGGTGTACAATTAACTCTTTGCACCCCTCCCATTATCGTAGGCCAGAAGTTGGACCACAAGGAAAGAATAGAGCGCAATGATTGTAAGGGCAGAAGTAGAGGCACACTCATTAACTGTCCCTTCAGTTGAAATTCGCTTTTGACAGATGCATTAGTGATAACGAGTTCTCGGCTGCTGTGGAACATGCCCGCAAGATTAATGGTGACGTTCCAGCTTTTGCCATGTTTGTGAGTGTCTGTGGAATGCTGGAATGAGTAAGGAATTGTCAATCGTTGCTACTTGTCGCTGATACTGCATCCACAGCTGCAACTGCTAGAGGTGAGGAGTGAGCAGCAGTAGTAGGGAGGAGCGTCTTCGCCAACAGTGAAGAAAGGAATAAGCAAGATATAAGAAGGAGAAGTGGTGACATAGACACGCTTGCGCAATGGCAGAGGAGTGACGGTGGTACAGAGGCCAAAATGGAGCATAAGAGGGGAAATGAGACTGGCCGAATGGGAAGGAATGCAGTAGGCTAATAAAATTATACAACCACCCAATCCCAACAAGCTATCTTGCAGCTACCTGCATCGACATCACATCCACTTCTCCCTACTCCATCCTAGTTGTCACAATTCTTACAGCAACAATGCTGATGACGACAATGACATCCGTCTTGCCCTTTTTACATTCCCGCACTTCTCCCTTTCGTCTAGAAGCCCTTGATTGCGATTACCACTTATCCTCTTCTACACGTTTTGCTTGCATTCCTTGTGTAGCTGCATGAGTTCCTCACTCTGTTTCTCGAATGTTTAATGACACACGACTATCCATGTTCCGGTCTGCCATGACTTCCTCGATGAGCGAAGATGATGCATGCAGCTCCATCCCCTCCCTTTGCTGTGCTGCCCGATTTGCAGCAGCTGAAGCATCTGTATCTCTGCAAGTTCAAAGCGAGAGGGTAGTGCTTCTGCTGTGATTTCCTTCCAGCAAATGAAAATTTAAGCCACTGTTTAAGATTTATCAGCCGCAAAATTTCGTACAACTTAGTTTAAGCAAGTAATAGCTTGTGTATTTTGGCTGGTCTTACTCATGTCCCCTAACTAGTATAAAATATTTTGCAGATTCCAAATGCAAATTGGGGGCGAAATTTTCCTTAAAACACTTGTAATCAGGAGAGTAAACACTGTGGCTGCTGTGCCAGTCAACGATGTCCAGTGGCCCAGGTCATCCTTGAAACTGCAATGAGTCACGTCAGTTTAGGAGGCAACTTGTTATTTACAGTGAGAAATGCCAAAGACATGCGTAGACTGTTATGTGGAAAGTAGAAAACTCAGAAGGAGAATTGCAAAGTGCCTCTACAGCTAGGTGCACAACTAAAATAATAATTCTACTAATCGTAAAGTAGGAAGTTCCCCCAAGCCTCACATTTCAGTGTCCCATGGACTGATGTAAGTGTGTAAACTACCTCACACACTCGGATTCGTGCTCGACCAGACAAATGCGTTCAGGGCTCTAATAAATGCGTAACATGGAGACATCATCGACGACTGTCCAAAATGAGGGGAAATGTGTCCGACCTAATGCCAGAATCACCTCCACCAGTAGCTGTTGCAGCAGAGGTTGCTGAGATCTAATCACTCAGCACTATGGGAACATGCAAATCTGGGAGAATGAGGAGGATTGGAAGTGTTAGATGTGGTAATTGGATTGGAAGCAGAAGTACACTCGCCTTTTGCACACCATATTTCATGACATTCCAGAACTTGGAAGCTGAAATAAATCCATGGGGGTGTGAGAGTGAAGGGAAATTGGGATTTGTGAAATGTGAGGCCAAAGGAGGAGTTGCTTGGTATGAAGGGATTGAAGGACTCTTGTGTTGCTGTAGAGACGTTAGATGCCAGTGAGTGTAATTTTGCGCATTGAAGGATATCCGTTTTGTCCAGATTATTTTGCCACGCCAAGACTTAGTCTCAGTCACAAAGGTTTTGCGCTAACGCGAATCGCAGTCATGAATGGTTAGTAGGGGTGATGCTTCCATCTTACTTGTATCTGCCGAAGTGGCCTCATTCGTGGTCCCCGACACGATATCGGGCCCAATTGGCACTCGGATAGTTAAAACTACCCTTTGAGTGGACCCTCATGACCCGACTATATGACGATGCCCTATCTAACTAACCCAGGTTCATTTCCCATGATCCAACCACCTATTCGTTTGATCCTGATCCACTCTTATACACTCTATCCCCTATCCATCTGAACATCTCCCTCTTCTAAATCCGTTCCCACCCAACCATCAATTCACTTGGGAGGACGGTGTTAGACAGGCGTGGGAGGGGGCGAATGCGCGTTGGTGTTAATAAATGTGACAAAGTTAAAATCCCATCACATAGACAGCATTCCATTCTACTGCTCATTTTGCGGTGCGAGTGTTGCATGCTTCCATTGTGGACTAACTTCAAGTCTGAGGTAATGAGAAGTTAACATCTTCTAATTCTAATTGAAGAATGGTGAAATCTAGCCAAACAGCGTTGAATACAAAAAGGTGACTAAGAACTAACCTCCCGTACTGTTTTAATCGACTTCATCCCTGTTGCTGAGGCTGACATCCCCTGCAGTTGGTAAGAGCAGATTAAGGCAGAGTGCAAATGGTTGGTGAATAGTGCAGATGTGCGTAGCACGCCACCACTGCCTTGATCTCCTTCTTCCGTCAAAGTATATTCCAACAGAGGTACGTGCTACACTCCGAGTCATCCCCTACAATCGCCTCCCTTTCAGGCACATTACTGAGCCATTCCACTTCCCTCGTATGATAGCACCGAATCCGGATTTTACCCTCTAGCAGTTCTCATGAACTGTCGGTTTGCTCTACTTTCCCTCGTGACATCCACACAAACTCACATTCTAGACATGCGATTTGCTTAATGTGTTTGTGGTTGAGAGAACAAACAATCCAAAAGTGGGGAGGCAACTGAGCCAAGGAAGAAGGCAATGCGACATGGTTGGGCGAAATAAATATCAGATGTGTTTCCTTAGCAGTCACCTATTGGGTCGTCTCCTGACGCCAATTTTGGAAGTCTGAAAAGAGGATTTCAATAGTGAGTACTTGCAGTGGCAACTCTGATGTGACACCTTCTGCATTCCCATCGCGGATTCCATGCTCCGGCAGCACACCGTAGTTCCTGGCCTGTGCTGACATTGGGCTTTCATCCGCAACTTCAATTTTGCCCAACAGAACATCAAATGGATTCCTCTTGTTTGTAGCAGAGCAGTACTGCAGTAAACGAGTTTGTTGAAGGTGAGTTGAATTGAAATTGGTATTCTGAGGAGGCAACTTCAGACAACGGAATGAACTTGGTCCTACCCACAAGACACCAACACAGATAGAATGACATTTCTCAGACTGACCGTCGAGGCCAGTGAACGTCTGTGCAATGAGTGCATCGCATCCCACACAACCATTTCATCCGAAATCGCCCACCTACCTACTTTCCTCTCATTCATTTAGTCGCATTCTACTGTTAACCATCTCATCCAAATCTAACCATACATGGATTTCACACTCCCCCATTGTTTGTCATCTGTGCATTTACCTACACTACATCCACTTCACTTCACCCAATCGTCCATCTACTTCGTGAGCATGGAGGCACATGTCATTGCCTGAGATTGTGTTCTTCCCTCATGCTACGTTCGTTCAGTTATGTTTCCTCTCAAATCAACCCATTCATCCACCTCATGAGAAGGCAGGAGAGATGAATGCACGAGGATATAAGAAGATGTGTAAATAGTACACATGGGTGGGGAGGGATGTGAAGGGTAGTAGAGGGAACTCAGGGCCACTACATAGCAGTCACACACCTCTCGCATTCATCCTCGCCCCTCTGGTTGGTCAATGCTGACTGTGTGTACAGGCGAGACACCGTGGGTTGGTGTCATCATCATGGAGTACACTGAATCGCATATTTGCCTCTCCTTCGACTAACTAATGTACATTGCAAGCACACTGCAAGGATTCCGATTTGCCTCCAGAATGCCAAAACAGCCATCTAATGGTGGGTCACCTTCCTCCTACTTCAACACTTGACTAATTTACCGACCAAACCTTCATCGAGATATTTCACAACTACTGTCAGGAGGAGGTTGTGCTAGTGAGCGTCCAAGAGTTGCACTTGCCGCCCTCCTCAACCCTCTCCTCCTCAGTTGTCTAGGTTATTCCCTGCAACAAGCGATTATATTCTCACGTCAGTATTGTTGATTACTGACTTTACATTCAATCGGAAGTGGAGATATCATAGGAAGATGAAGAAGTGGATCATATGTGGCCTTGGAAGACGACCTGCAATCCGATGGCCAATTTTGGTACTCTAGGGTGCATTGCAATCTGCGTTAGGCATCTGCAGCGTGATTCGGTCGGTCGGTGGAGAGGCATATATACACTGTGCAGTTCAGTGAGAATGAGGTGAGCTGAGGTGGAGTGAGTTTATCCGAGATTGGCATGGTGAACACCGAACATCGGAAATGAGTACTGCTGGAGTGATTCAAATGCATTCATTGAGCAACGAGGTATGGCGGCATAGAGGACCAATCTGGATGTTCTGGCATGAAAGGTGCTGCCCGAATCGCATTACCTTAAGTGAGCAGGCCTTTCTTTACTTGTTTACTTCTTCACCTTCCATTGGAAGAGAAAAACATATGAAAAACACTTTGCGTATTCGTCAAAGCTGCATTTTCTGCACTGCTCTGGAATTCTCCCACTCATTTCATTAATCCAGGCAGGATATCTGCCAATTGCACACTTGATCTCTCCAACATTTCTCCAACTACAAACTGCATGAATCAACCACAAAACTGAAGTATCGTTATCGGTGGCAGCAGTGGAGCATCCCTTCTAGTTGGTGGTAGTTGTAGTTGTGCTGCCAGTTCCAATTAAGTCTCATTCTTCATGCCCAACAATTGGGTCCCTCTGGGATTTTCTGCAAAATAATATTTCCAGGTTTGTTGGTTGCTTTGAGTTCAGCGAACGCCATTGCTATGAGTGCAGCTAGTGGTAGTGATGGTCCGAGTGCCCTCACCTCACTTCCATCGCAATTTCCACCACACTGCCTTCTGTCATTATTCCCACGTCGGGACAATCTCCTAACGTTGCAATAGGCGAAGCACTGCTGAGGAATTAAGGGGCCCAGTTTAGCAGTATGACAGTTGGCGATGCAAATTCCAGTAGCTTCTTACACTAACTGCTTGACAGCTATGCCACCAGCATTGCTAAGTACACGATAGACAGACAGTCTGCAATGACTTGTCTGACTAGGCTAATTCAAACCGAACCCTCCCACCTCCCATTGCAACACTCGCTCCCGTACCAAATTTGGCCTCTCCAGGAATCGTCAACTGGTTTTCGCCTGGGCTACCAGTGGGTATTCCATTTTTCCTTTTACTATTCATATATTTTGCTCCCTTCATTTGCGTGTTGTCACTTCGCGAAATGTCACTGACATGCTGGAGACAACAAGGCCATTATCGCGTGGCTTGCTGTCGTGATAGCTCTGCTGATAAATTCATCTGCCTGATTATGAGTCTTCGTGGCACAGGCGGTTGTTGAGCACCCATTCCTCGTTTTCACAAAGCTACGAAGTGTCCTTCCTACTCCACTAGACAGCCATTGCATGTTCCAACCCCAACACATAAGTCACAACGCAGAACGGCTGTTTACCACGCCACTGAGAATGCTGCTGACATACTGATTAACAGGGAATCGCACACAGCTACAAGAACTTGATCCTCCAAAGGACGGGCGATGGATTTGTGAAGAGTGCAATAGACTTGTCACGTAGATCTGCAGCGCAGTCTCGGTTGATGTAACCTTATGTGGAAACACTGAGGGAGGAAAGAAAGCTGTGATGTACATTACGGAATAGGAAGTGGACAAAGATGAACTAAGAGGCAATAGCATCGGCACCCCTTCCAACACCACTATCAGGCACATTGGTATCGATGGGAGTTGTGAAATTCTGAGCAATGGGTGAGGTAGGAGTTGTCTGCCAGTTGAACTCTGGGTAGATGGTGTGGTTGGAAGTGCCACTGCTACCAAGGCTTTTTGCTGTTGCCATCGCCCTCACGAACATTCTGGCTTGCAGTGCGTCAGTGATGGTAGTGTTAAATCGCGCCTATCCAATGTTTACATGTTTATCTTAATGCTTCTGCTTCTTCCGCATTTAGAATGAGGAAGTTTCATGCCACTGCGTTGGGGTGGGAGAAGCTGACACTTCTCTGTCGCCTCACGGAAAGTTGCATTTCCCCACCTGCCTGTCCGCCTGATTTAGCACCTCAAAATTCTGTTCCTCCATAAAATTTGTTTTCTAATACACCAACACTCCTGCCGATTCACTTGTCATATTCTCGATGAGTGAAGGCGAAGCGAAGGCTTTAATTCCGGCTTTTAATGAAGACAAAATATTATGAATGGCATGTTTGAGCACCACAACCAACGATGCGATTCGACGCACTCGTGCCACATTCACTTGCACCACCCCACGATGACGGTCAGACAGGCCGATACACTGGTTCACGTGTGTGTGAGGGTGTCAGCTCGATTGTGAGAGCAGATTTCCAAAAGTCCCGCTTAAAACCACTGCTTAGGCACCTATCCGAGGCTTCGACATCCACACACAACCACACTTCAAAGAATTTCTTGCATTTGCCGAGTTGTTAAATGAGGCACCAAATGTTACCTCAACCGAAAGCATGCCGATTAGAGCAGCAAAGTAAATGAGAACGATGAATATTTGAAAAAGCAGGTAATTCTCTCCACTACTAACTCTGGTGGAGTGAGTTGCCGACAGTTCACTCTGCGTTGATTTGCACCAGTAGTAACGTCCTTCAAGAATGGGCCTGCCGAATAGCCTAAACCGTGTAGATCCAAGCTTTACTTTGATGAAGGCGCAAAGTGTTCCCGGTAAGTCCCTTTAGCCAGGCGGGTGTTAAAGAAGAAATCAAGTGGAATTCGACGTGTTTACTGCAGCTGCAAGCACTCCAAACAGTGCAGTTCACTTTCGATTTCATGCATCGCTATTCCACGTCACTGTAGATGTGCTCATTTCGATTTATCACTCTGCACCGCCTAGATCCCCATAATCTTATCGCATCGCACATTAGACCAGCGTGGCCCATCTCATCTCAGAACTCCCCTTGGCACACTTCTCCATTGCTGCAGGCATTCTTCCCATGTAGAATATCACCTCACTTCCTTTTGACTCTTGCACTGCCTCTGTAGATAACCAGCCATGTGGCTATCGCCCAGGTCACAATCTTGCCATCCGAGTGCCTCGGTCATTCATGTACCTGTCTACTGTCAGCATTAAGTTCTAACTCCAACTGGCAGTAGTGAAGAGGGAAGGTAGTGCCCCGAGCAACACGGCTTTCCACAGCGCATTCGTTCAGTCGCTTTTTCACCGAGCAGTGAAATTTAGCATCGCAAGCTATTTGAATGAATGCACAGCCAGTGAAGGAATTTAGGAAGTTCTGCTTGTTTTGACAGTCATTAAAAGCGAGTCATTTCGCTCGCAATTTCTCTTCTTCATTTACACTTACTTTTCTGTCTTGAAACACCTCTGAGCCGACGTGGTACCTGAGTAACTGCACTTGTTGATCATCTCCATCCCACTTCCCACGCCCATTGACAAATATTAATGTGAATTCCACCTTCCTACTCTCGCCTGGATCCCTCCACACCACCCTAGTGGCCCTTCTCCACAGCTCTTACGCAGCAGCAACACCATCATGAGGAAAAGCTGACTGCAGATTTATGGAAAGCAGAGTATTTTGATTGCGTGGAACATTCACCGTTGCAGTAATTTGACTCCCCTGTCAAAGTGTCGCAAATTGGATAGAATTACCGTTACCAAACTCCAATTTATGGTGAAGTGATTACTAAAGAGAGAATCGACTGGTCCGCCACCCAGTCTCTGGTACTACTCACTCCTTCACATCGATGATTAGCAGACAAATCGTTTGTCCTCCTGCCTTTCAAATCGCTCTGCATCGAAGAATCGCAGTCAATGTAGCAATTGACGCTGAAGGTGCCCACACATGTGCATAGTAGAGTGACCTTTCGTGTATGAGGTCAATCGTCAATGGCTCACAACCCCATATATGGGCCAGCCAGGCGTATGTCTTTTTATTCCGCCACATCAACAGCCAGCATACCTACTGCTTGATCGTGTTTTGCCCTGACTATTTACAAAGAGACTATGTGACGGCTTTTTATGAATAGGCGCAGTTAGGAGCACCTTCCAACACGCCTGCACAGCTGATGGCCAAGACTAGGCAGGTGAGTTGTCGCCTGAAGATGAAAAGGGGCGCAGCGTCCTTCTTCCGGATTTGTGCATGATCCTGCTAATTCCCCTCCACTTCTGACCTCTCCTCATCAGTCTCATGGCTCAAGTTCATCAGGCAGCTTTCAATGTCCAAAGCACGTTTCAGCAACTGCAAGTGATCGAATCAGTACCGCATCCTGTTCAAGAAGCGGGGACGATGGTAGCACTGCCTCTAACAGAATTTGTGGTTGGGGTACACTGAGGTACAATTTTATTTACCACTACTACCGCGAAAGTCATACTTTCATAGAGTATTGGAAGTTCTGCTGCATTCCTTTGCAGCAGAAGTTGACTGGAGCTGAACAGGAATTATGTTATGCATTTGTCACTTCCTCATAAGGTGGTCTGCTCAGTCTCCAGAAAAGAAAAACTTATCATTTTGCACTATTTTTGAGCATTCATGCCACCACATCAGTGACATGCTTTTAGTGTCATTTCCATGTGGTGTCGCTTCAGGAAATGAAGACATTGCCACGGGCCTTATTATTTCTGACCAGCTGCACCTTCTTCCACATCTCTCGTCCACATCCTGTGGTAGTTCATCTTATTCCGATTCTAGGCAGAATGGATGATTCCTACCACACCTTTCCTGTTTATGGTGAACTGCTCAACGCATGACGCTAATCACGACATGCCTCAGGATTGTCAAACTGATGGTTACATTGAGGATCGTCTTCCCGCTGAGGCTTCACTGAAAACATTCACTCACGAAATTCCCCACTTTATCGTCTACAACCACACTCAGGAGGGCATTCAAGTAGTGGCCGCTAAAGAGCTGTAAGTACTTCCCTTCCACCCTCCACCGTCCCAATCGTCCAGGTTAATACCTTCATAAGTCAGTTGTACTCAAATGTCACTCGTAGTTGCCCAGACAGCTAGCTTGGAGTAGAGAGTGCTGGAAACCACTCCGCGTTGATTTCACAGAAAGGAGTTGGCATGGCTCAGTCATGTGACTGAAGGTGAGGTAACTCGCAGATGTGGTTCGTAGCTTGACATCTGCTAGACGAGGGAGACTAGGCAAATGGCGATTGGTTATGTTGATTTGCCTCATACACGGAGCACAGTGAATTGCAGAATGCAGCCCATATCCTCGTCTTATCTCCAGTGGCCGCAATAGGATCAGCAACAGCTTCGACAACGCCACAAATTCAAGAGTGCCGGAAGGACGGCAATGTAGACAGCTGCTCCTAGCTCCGTTATCACGCCTGCTGTGGTCATCTCTCTCCCACTTTACCGCATTTCACTCATTTCTGTCCCATTGAATGCATTTTTTATTTACCTTCTTAGTCTCTGTATTACCACCACTGCTGTCGTCGCCTGGGTGTGCCTACTTCATTAACCCTCCTCCCTATGCGTCGCAGTGGCACAATTCTTCTTTACTGTCAAAAATAGAGAGTGCTCTTCAACGCGATGGATCTCTAGATGGTGCATCTTTGGAACCAATTTGCTTTTCACAATTTGTGGGCATCGCGTCCTATTTGTTACTGTGCTCCGCATCTTCTCCAAGGAACACGCAACAACTATGAGGGAAAGTGTCTGTCTCAGACAAGATCCAATTACATGCATCAGGTTTGGCTGACGCTTCAAAAGAAGAGGAATGCAGTAGAAAGAATAGCCAAGTGTATTTTTCTAATAGACCAAGGCAAAGCTACGCTGAATTTTACTTGAAATTACTTCACAGCATTGGAGTTCAATCTATGTTCTACGAGCATTGCGGTGGAGGCCAAGTCGGAGGAGGCTGTTGGACAGCCTTCCACCTGTCATCAGCAGCGTCCTTGGTAGCAGTAGCCGCTTCCACAATAGTTTTCATGACAACAGCTAGTGGCTGGTGCACTGAAGCCATCCATCCATCCACCCACCCATTCCACGTCCATTCACCCATCTATCCATCCATCCCTCCGTGGTACTTCAAAGGACATCTACAAAACTACTTGTTGCGGAAACAATAGACAGTTTAAGGGTTGGAAGTGGCCTTTTGTCAAACCTCAAAACAGCAGAGCTACGTGGAACAAGACACGAAATTAACTTCACCCATCAAGTACGATGCAGTCCATATTCGAGTGGCAGTCGAGTCAAATCGGCACTGCAGGAGTTTTCATTGTGGAGCTCTGAGCCTTCTCTCGCATCGTAGTAGACTATACTGGCGTGGAAGATGACCTATTGCTGACAGAGAGGCGAAGTCAGAACTGCGAATCCTTCAGCACACAACGCATTACCACTCGTGCACACGCTTTGTTGAGCGTGAAACCGAAGGTCCCACAATGACTCCATCACTCGCCACGTTCATTCATCTACACACTCACCCGGCAGAGACGAAGACCAAAGTTGTCCACAAGACTGCCAGCTAGCTGAACTCACTTGACCATCCGAATAAACGATCTGGACACCGAGTCATGGAGAAGTGGCAAGACAATCCCTTCCACACTGACAAGGCAACACTTGAAGCTCCAACCTAGAAGGAACAACGTGAGACATCTCCTCCTCATCCTTCCACAAGCACAACAAATACCTCTTTAGCCAATAGAGAATTGTACTTTTGAAAGATTTGCTAATGTGAGTGCGCGCACACATGCGCGAGCGCACATACAAACAGACAGAACGAGGTGAAATTGCGACCACCATGGCAACAATTTTCACGTCGATGTTGTCATTGATGAGAAAGAGGAAAGGAAGGAATTTTCATCCATTCATAGTTGCTGCTGCTGCTACTGTCACCGCTGGTGTGCTAGCTGAAGAATGCAAAGGGAGAGAGAAAGGGGAGTGGTACAAACAGGAAAAAAATAGGGATGATGAGTCCTGTGTCCATTCACCCATCCTTCCTAAAGATGTGGAAGTGAAGCGGACGAAAGAGGTAGGTGGGTAGGTAGGTGTATTACAGAGCTGAATTGCCTCAAACATTTCCGAAGTCAATAAATACACGTACGCCTCCTTGGGAGGAGTGGAAGGGGGAGGAGAATTTACACTTTCGCGCAACGGTCGATGAGTGGCTGACAAGGAGAAGACCAAAGAGGAGAGTAAATGCATTCAGGTGAAGAGACTGGCAGGAAGAGAAAAGCAAGCAGAGAGGAATGCAGCAGGCTAAGATGATGACGACGGTACTGTTGTTGTAGCAGTTGTTATGGGATCGACTGAGCTCGGGCCATTAGAGGAGGACACAGCAGCAGCAGCAGCAGCGGCGGCGGCAGAGCCAGGAGCAGCGACGACCAGAGGTACGGTGGAGTCGTTCACTTTCGACTCTGCTTTCCCCACTGGCATCTGCTGGGATACACCAATTGTTGGTCCATTGGGCAGCATCGAGGAGACAACTGACAGTTTAGAGGTGTTAGCTGCAGTCGCAGGAGGTCGAGGAATGCGTCCGGTCTGCGTAAAATAGGTGGATCCACCTGCTCCACTGCTGCTGCTAAACATGTGCTGCTGCTGCTGCTGTTGTTGTTGGTGATAAATCGGAGGTATGGGCTGCACTCTAGCGTTGAGAGTGGAGGAGGACAACTGGTAGGTAGTCGGTGTGTCGTCCAGGTCAGCGTAGCAGATGGTCATTTGTTGAATCACCTTTTCCGAGGCCAGCGGTTCCCAGCAGTAATAAGTGCCCTGCTCCGAGGCGCCTTCTCGGATCACATCACCTCCAGGGACGGGGGTGAGCCATCGCATCTTCTTTTTGTGATACCGCCAATCTCGGTTGTATCTGCATTCACAAATCAATCACAATTGCTCTTTTTGGCTTTACCAGACCCTATCTTTCTAAATCATTGAGAGCAAAATGGATGTAACAGGACGATAAAATACGCAAACTAGACAAAAGTGAGTAGGCAGGACTTACAGCCCCTTAGCGGCGACCAATTGAACTTCTTCGCGACAGCAATTGTAGAATATCCAAAAGAGGATTTCGTCAGTGAGATTTTCCAGTGGAGGGTCAGAAGGAAGACGGCTCGCAATCCGACTGCGAATTTGGTACTCTGGAGGTACGTTGTAGTCCATATCATGAGGTCGCAACATGCACTGATCGGTCAAGGGAGAGGCAAAAACGCTGTGTAGTTCCCTGAAAATGAGGAAGAGGCATTAAAAAACCGCCTATGCCACAAAGAATCACCATAAAGTAGACAAATTCCTCGGCACAGTTACTATGGCCAAATGGCGTGTGAGGAGGAAGAATGGATCGCGTTCTAGGAACCAATTCTCTGCTATTCACACTTGAACACCACGTGGTGCAATAGATGTTAGCATGATAATGACGTTTCGTGACGTGACGACGTGCAAATAACAGTGAAATTGCAAGTGCTAGTAGTGTAGGGGAGTAGATGCTGAAAAAGTGACCATTTTTTGAAAGAACAGGTCATTTGTGAAGGAAATGACGTTTTCATAACATAAACAATTTGTGCTCCCACGAATTTCAATCAGAATTACAGCTGGTCCAGTAGAGAACAGTTTCCCAGTAGATCAGGGAGAATAGCGAGATTCCTCATCGTTTTCAAGAGTCGCACTTATTTCATGCAAACATGGCAATGCCAGTTTCGCCTTAAAACGAGCTAATAGGTAGTTGAATGGACTGAAACCACCCATTAGACTTCCTTATCCCGATAGCGAGCCTGCTTCGTCGCTAAACCTTGGGTAACCTTGGCATTTGATGCTAATTGAGAAGTGGCTTTCCTTGAGGTCCCTAGACTAACTGAATTAAGGGGGGTTTACTAGCAGAATAGCCAGTCACACCCGAGAACAACGCCTATAAAAGTGATTTTGAGTAAGTCAATTTAATTCTCCAAACGCAGTCCAAGAATGATTTGCTGGATATAAACAGTCAGCTGAATGTGAGGCGGGTACTAATACCTCAAACACCCATACCCTGACGGTTCTTTTTCACGAAAAACTGGTTGGTCCAGCTCAAGCAGAGTCAACCCAGTTGGGGACTATATACCACAAACCTAGCTTAAATCTGAAAACAATTTCCTTGGAACCATGGGCAGGAGGATTATTGGACAAATTAAAATCAGGAACATAAGTCATTGAAAAAGAAAACCAAATCACAAGTGGTTACCCAGATGGAGGCCAGTTGACAATGCCTAAAGAGGCTAAATTTAATCCGGGAGCGAGTGTTTCGAAGGAAGGATCGATTTGAATTAGCTTAAGCAGACCAATCATCCCAAATTGGTTGTCAATCATGTTCTTGGGAATGTTGGTGACATAGTTGTCGCCCAGCAATTGCAAGGTGCCACTGAAATTTGCTCCACCAACGGACAAACTACCGCTCTGAGAACGCTGTACTCGATGAGTTGCCTGATTCTTCAGCACTGTTTCGGCAGATGAGGCGTTAAGTGATTGACTCGACATGGGAATGGTGACGGAGGGTAACGCAGTGGGGATTACAGAGGAAGGAGACGAAGCACCAGCACCTGGCCCACCACTACCGCCAGCCCCACTGGCAGTAACAGCATTTGCAGAACTTTGAGCAACCGGTAAAGCGGGGAAATCCCTGTCTATGGAAAATTCCGGTGAGGCCTGAATGTTGGACGCCGAGAAGGAGGCTTGATTGGAAACAGCACCACTACTACCGCCACCGCCACCGCCACCTAGAGGAGATATCCCGCTATTGCCACCACCCTTTGCAATAACTGAGACGTAATTTCGACTTTGAGAGCTGCCAGCAATACTTTGGTTTTGCGATTGATTCACAGAATTCATAATTGGGGGAAAATCGGAGGGATCAAATGCGAGACCAGAAGAAACGCCCGGGTTCATGAGATTAGTGGCGGTGCTTACAGAACCACCCAGCAAGCCCATACCCGTGACGGACTTGCTTGGACCCATAAACGGTGGTTTGGAATTGTTCACAAGGCCGGACATGAGTGAAGAGATCTCAGAATTCACTGCGTGGTTCATACTTCCAATTCCAGTGAGCAAAGAAGGCTCGGAAATACCTCGTTGCGGTGTACCATGGAAGTTTGAACTGGGTCCATAGGGGAGAAGGTTCAAGGCAACGCTGTCCACACCAGAATCTTGATTGTAAGCATTTCGCACGTTGGCAACGTTAGAGTTAAGTCCTTTTAGTCGAGTAGAGGACGAAGGACGAGGAGCATAGTTGAGTCCAATGCTTCCACCCAATCCGCCTAATGACGAAGAGCCACTCGCGTTACTCAGGAGAGACTACATGGTTAAAAATGCAGACATGAGTTTGCAAGGAACTAACATGTAGCGTGGGACCCTGTTACAAATAACACAAAGAGTCAACACACCCTTTTATCAGCACTTTGTTGAAAGGACGAGGAATTCTTATGCGTGTCGTTTTGCATGGTTCTGCCCATTCCTAATCTGATTAGTTTAGTAAAAGGAGGATAATCAAAACATACTGGGCTGCACTATTCCAAGAGGATGGATGATCAAATGTATTTCGTCTAAAACATTTAAGTCAGAGAGCGCAGCTTACTGTCCAATACCGGCCATACGATGTACGCATGTGCTTGAAAGAACCCTTTAACTTGGAAGTTTACAAGTATCGAGGAGTTAACTGAATTGGAATTGTAGAAAACCTAAAGATTAACAGAAATAAATATCATTTTTCAGGACAGATATCACGAAATGTGGTCATAGGGGGCTTAGAAGTCAAGGAAAAGAAAACCAGGAACCGTACACATACCACTAAATTCTTCTGTGTCCTTTTGTTTAAATACTTGGTGAGTTAAAACGAGCCCGACCTGAAGCCATTAATTGGCTTACCTAGTGATTGCTTAAAACGACAAAAAAGGCACTTGTTAAGTGCATTTTTACCCGTACTTTCAATCACTTGTTATGCCAAACTAAGTAGATGATCACCCCCTATATTCATTTCAGCAGATTTATGCATCTACAACTCCATGCTCATAATAACTTGTATAATTCTTTTAAAAATGATTAACATTACATTGCAGCCCTTTCTAATTGGTCAAAACATTGCTGTTAGTATAAGTTGGGCTCTTGATCTCGTTTTTATGTACCAAATGCCTTTACTGTTACAGTTTTGTAGGAAATTTTATAATATGCCTAAAAAAATAAGAACCTAAATTGTTAATCACGACCGTATAGTGTGTTTATTTAAAACGTACTCCTTAAGCTTGAGGTGGGTAGAATATATAAACCCCGTAATGGGTCGAATGTCATCGACTTTGAGGAAAAAACGTACCTCGGACACCTTGACCTTGATGCCTGTTCTTCTTTGTTTGTCAATACTTAATAAAACATGTCCCTGTAGGGCGAGACTCATCGATCCCCACTTCCCTGTTCCAAGCGTTCTTAAAAGAGCCCGGTTGGTTCAATTTGGACATATTTATTAAAGAAGTAAGGACCGAGAGGGAAAGTACAACGCTTAAGAAGGGAGGAACCGCAGTCACTAGGTACGGGAGAGAACGATCCTGTCACGAGATTCGTATTTCCTGAGGGCCCCCTCCCTGAAAGGCACATTAAAACATTGAGTATTACAGTCCCACTTGTTCCAAGGGTGTGGAGGCTAAAGGTGGTAGTGAAGAGCAGCACCCATTGCGGTTGCGAAAAAAATCTTTATAGGAAATTAAACAAATTGTAGAACGAGAAGTAGCAGCCCGGAACCTGACTTGTTACATGTTATCCATAATTTCGGTGGGACGTCGTGATGCCCACATTTTGCAAGTCTTGCGGACTTGCTAGATTAGGGGAAGATATGAATCTTAAATTTAAACCATGGTGGTTTACTGGTTAAAACACAAGTATCACATTGTCTCCAAAGAACCTGTAAAAAGACCATCAATACGACCTCGTAAATCTCAATTTGCTTTACCAATAGATGAATACTTAGTCATTCACGTAATTGCACTTCCGCAACCTATCTCTTTCCATTTTCGAAATTCGTTGCAACAGATTGCATTTTTACTTTTTTGTTTGCTTAATTTTTTGGCATCTCCATTGTTACACAAAAAGCAGTATCTACAAGCAACATCGGATTTGTAAAATAAGATTGACAATTAAGGTGTTATAATATTTTTGTGAAATTTAACCATTTTAAAAAATTTACAACTTGTAAATGTAGTTTTAATTTGTAGCATTTTTGGTACATTACGGAAAATTTCCGCGTGCAATCCGAGTCAATCGCCGCAGGAAAACGATGAAGTCTAATACAATTTCTGCTTTTGGTATGACTAATTGGTAAAATCTTGATGATTCCCCAGACCGTGATCTTGTTCATTCCTCTGTTGTTGATGCCTCCAATATAAACGTTCTGGCCAAGGATTTAAGTAGCATACGTCTCGAGGGTAATCCAGAGGTAGGGTTTTCTTCTGAATTTTACATACTTGACAGATTCAATGGCTCCTGAGAACCGTTGGTTTCATCGATCTCACCACCCTTGCCGGTGATGACACTTCCGCCAATGTGCACCGTCTTTGTGCCAAAGCTAAACGCCCTCTAAGCACGCCAATTCTGGACAAACTCTCTGAACGCTATGGCGTGACCCCAGGGGAAGTTCGTAAGCCGCCCCTACTATTTGTAACTAGCAAAATGCAGGTACCGCTGCTGTCTGTGTCTACCCCTACCAAGTGAAAACTGCATTGGATTATCTCGAACGAATTGGCGCCTCATATATACCCATAGCTGCAGTTGCTACTGGCTTTCCATCTGGCCAATATTCTCTCAAATCGAGGTTAGAAGAGATCCGCTATGCAATTGATAGTGGAGCCTCCGAAATCGATATTGTTATCAACCGGACTCTTGCTCTTGAAGGCAGATGGAGAGGTAGATTCCTAATTTCCTTTTCTAGTTGACAATTAACTCTCCTCTAGATCTGTACGATGAGATTTGTGAAATGCGAACGACGTGTGGAAATCGTGCTCATCTCAAGACCATTCTTGCGGTCGGTGAATTGGGTTCCTATGCAAATGTCTACGCAGCTTCTATGACATGCATGCTTGCTGGGGCTGACTTTATCAAGACATCTACAGGCAAAGAGAGCACTGTTAATGCGACTCTCCCAATCAGTGTTGTGATGTGTCGTGCCATTGCGGATTTTCAAGACACTTATGGCATTAAGGTGTGTGATTTCCTCCCTCTTACTTTCCTGTGAGGTTCGTTTTTGTGGCATTTCTGGGTCTCATGTTCGCCTTCTGTTTTGGGGAAGATTTCATTCTAGTTCTATGATCGTTTCCTTCGTTTTTGATTCTTTAAATATCCCACATTGGTCTACACTTACCGCTTGGGTTATTTAATGCAGAAGTGCGAATTTCAACATTTTTTAAAATGTGTCTATCAGAAATAGGAAACCAACCTGCTTTTAATGCATATTTGTCTCCGTCAAATGCCAAGCGGTCGAAATCGCTGTCCCTATGGTTACTTCTAGGGCTCTCAATCCTATCTAGATTAAAATATAGAACAAATTGTTTTTAAGCACAATAACCATCTACTTTTATCAGCAAAATAACAGACGATCATCTCAACACTGTGGTGATTTGTCTTATGTATAGGCGACTGGCAGTTCAACTCAATGATCGTTTATTCTAATTGATGACACCGCTTCTGGTACTTTCCCCTCTTTATTGGGCCTCGTATCCAAAGTTGTTATTTATTAGCTATGCTTAAAGCTATTTACACCTCATATTTCTTACCTTGAGACGTCGTTTCACTATATCTCGGCATTATTTTTGGCAATTTTAGCATGAAAAGGATTTCAGCCAATGGTTTTGTGGGATCTAGAAGACGGGCTATTTTGCTCACTGATATTCACTTTATCGTACTTCTTGCCAAAAAATGACCTTTCCTAGATTTTGCGGCTGTTCTATGCATTATGAACACTTTGCCGATTACGGTACTTTTCGTCTTCTCAATTCGTCAACTTTGTTTTTGGAAGTGAGGAAAGGTACATCCGCTACTAACGTCACAGATGTCGTGAGTCTGCACGTCACACGTCTGCAGCAGAATTGGTCGATTGGGTGGTGCTTGTTAGTGTCACATTTGAGGATTCGAACATCTAGGTAGGCTGTGGTGGTCTGCTTCATTTTGAGACTTTGATACCAAACGAGTTAGTCTAAGCATCACTTTTTCGAACTATGTAGTTTCTATTCGGTGATATATGATTTAACATGTTCCTTGTTGTAAAAACGGTAGGATGTGTCTTCATTTTAGCGTGGTGCCGCAAGTCTTTGTCATCTCTAATGGATTTTAGTTGAGTTGACCCCTTAAATCCCAGGGGCTGCAGCTCTGGATGTTTCTGAAAGTACCACAGAATGATGCCACCCTGGCATCAAAATCCTGTTTCCTTTGGGTGGGTTCCCATGAGGCACTTGACTGTGATGTGTATGGCATTGCACCAGAACTCCTCGATATGCTTTGCACACTTTGGAATGTCTCTCCGAGTATTGCCTTTTCAAATAGGTCTAGCTTCTTCCAAAAACATTTTGCTAATAAATTTATGAAACTGTAGATAGCCCAAGTTAGGTTTTCAGATCGTCGATTTTATTACAAAAGCGATAGTCCCCAAAGCTGATCAATTTCTGCTTCTCTTTCTAGGTGGGCTACAAGCCGGCAGGTGGACTGAAGACCTGGAAAGACGCACTGGAGTTCACGGCCTTGGTGCACAGTATGCTGGGCCCGGATTGGGTGAACCGGGAGTACTTCCGTATCGGAGCCAGCTCTCTCCTCGGTGGCATTGAATCGCGTATTTACAGCCTTCTACACAACACAGCGCCGCGTTCTGGTGACCTGGCCCTCATGTAGCTCCATTCTACCTTACATTGTTGATTCACACCGCCCCTGTTCATGTGTTAGGTCCTATGGTTTAGATCTCCTGTGCGTAGATTTTTAATAAATTTAGGAGCGCATTTTTCTACCACCGGTTATGGCTTCTGGTTTGATATCGGTTCATTGCAGTTCGTCAGGACTGTGCCCTATCTGCTAGAAAACAGGTTTTCTCAGATGAAACAGTCGTTTTAGCCAACTGGAGGAGTTTACGAGTTTCCAGTTGGATCTGACGACAAAGCGGGTGGAATATGATGTATTACGCGTTGGTTGATGCTGCTCCACCTTTTTATTTCATTTTTCCCGTAGTATGCATGTTTTTCATGTGCGGTCCGCGATCTTGGGAGGAGTCATCCGACTTATTTATCTTGGGTCCTCTTAATCGCTTGATGATCACTCCTTTCGCTTTTAATTAGTAAACAAGGAAATTCATAAATGATTACAAAGATGTCGGTACAGAACTCGTTTGAAGCAGAGTTGCGCACCAGGTCAGCAGAAGGCGCGCTCGGCAATTTCATTGGATCCGTTTAAAAAATACGACGGCAAGGACAAAGGCTTTTCCACTCGCTGAGATCTTCCGAGTCATCTTTGAAGAATTGCATCGACTTGTCACTTCTATTCATTGCCGCAGTAGAGCTTGAATCTTTTCAGTATAATCTCATCAATTGCCAAATCACCAATTCAAAAATGCTATCAAGCATTGATCGCTGCTTGTCAATCGTGCCGTTGCATGACATTCAACTCCAGTCAAGTAATGCAGCAGAGTGATCGACGATTGTAAAAATCCACTGGAAGAAGGCTAATTAGAGCTTGAAAACAAGGAATGCATCTTAATTAAAGCCTTTCCACCTTCTGCTACTCCTGCATTTAAGCGCTTCTCCATACAGACGTCTTCTCCTTGGCACATTTCACTCCACACACCCAGGGCCTTGTTGATGTCATTGTACTTTTAAATGCTTTATTCTGTCGGTCTCTTGTTTACAAAGAAAAGGGTTTTCAATAATGTCTAGTGTGTTAGAGACCTTAAAATGTGTCGCAACTAGTCAACATTGAATCCGGCCTCTTTCAAGGATACTTTAATGAAATTGCGCCAACTGACTGATCGGATATCTACGTGATCGTTCAGTCGATTTTTGACCACCGGAGGTTCGTTGCGCGCCTAAATGAGTGACCTCTCACTGTGCTCCTTGCGTCGTCGTTGGCGTCAATTTATCAGCTCTTGTGGATGTTTTTGGCGGATCTACTTCAAGACTTGAATGTCTACTAACGGCTTTAGAGATTATTTGGTTGTCATATTGCTGGCAGCTTTGGCAGGAGGGCTGCGCCATTTATGTCATGGAAGAAAACCGCTTCTGCTTCTGCGGAGACTCGAAGGAGATGGGATGTTAGAGACGACATTCACCGCCAGGCTCTCCTGGGCTAATCCATCACTACAGCCCCCTGGAACGTTGTACCGGGGTAAACAATTCCACCGGACCTCTACAGCTTCTAAGAAGATGGAGTTATCCCCAGACCGAGAATAACCTGCAGCTCTTTTCTTGTTCAATCCCAACCATTCTGCTGTCAGCACGAAGGTAAAGGAAAACTCGGGGTGTCACATATGTGTGACGCTGACGGTGAAGATATTGAGTGAATTTTTTGTTGCAGCGAGTGTTGCCATGGTAAATAAGAGGCATAGGAAATGTCTAACCTTAAGCGATGTGGGAGCAACAAACCGCTATCAGTTCGGAAATCTCCTCCTTGTAACAGTTGAGCATGACATGATCTTCGGTTCCGCCCTGTGAGGTGTTTCCGTACACGCACCTGCCATTGTGACGAGCGGTATGGAGGTGTAACCGCAGAGCGTGAAACGCTGCCGAAGGCAAATCTTACTCATTCCTCGCTGCATTGCTTGCTGCCTCTTCCTCCTCGTGTAGAACATTGTACTTACTGTTGAGCCTCCAATGAATATCAACGTCGAAATGAGACACGGCTCTGCTTCGAATGTAAGCTTGAACAAGTGAGTTTTCCCAGCCACCCATGTTATCAGACCCCCTTAGTCCCTTCTGTACATTGATGAAAGCGTCAAAACGTCTTCGTGAGCAACACAGACGCCACCTACCAACCATCAATCGTCAAAAGCCTCACCCCATCTCAACTCTTTCTCTTCCTTATTCTCCTCTGTGGGATGATTTGTACAACTGAGTTGGAAAGTCTTTCTCACACACGCTTTGAATGCCGGGATGGTGGAGGTTGGGGGGTAAAGGAGGGAAACCAGACGGAGTAGGAGCGGTGTGTGAGGGGGTGTGGTGGGAGGATGCTACAATGGAGTAATGACTCGTCTACATCTTTTTCTCCTTCGAGTCTGGCGGTAGTAATACACACCAACAATGATTATAATTGGCAGAAGGACAGGTGGTAGTCGGGTGGTTGGACTGGGTGATAAATTGTGAAGGAGGAGAAGTCAAGGATGAATTGGAGTGGTGGGAGGATGGAAAGATACATCGAAAGTGTGCCACCCCACTTCTTACCCTCATCCTTTCCTCTCTATATTCATTCCTTTACAACTTCTACGAGAGAGACCATGGAGGAAAAGTAAAAGGAAAGGAGGTAAAGAGGAGGGAAGAAGATCTACACTAGATGAGGTGGTGGATCGACTCGATGAGGATGTCAGGCAGTGGTGGTGGATGTCGTGGCGGTAGTGAAATCTTCCGTCTCCTTCGACTGTGCCTGTTGTTGTGACGTCTGTTGTTGATGATGGTCGTCAGCGTGGATGAGATTGAAGTACCAATTGCGATTGTACTCCAACAACTCAAGAATGTCCTGTGCTGCAGGATGCACCAAATCGGACCACATCTCCCACAGAGGGTGTGAGATGAAATCGATGAAACTGACCTACAAGACAATGCGTGGAAGGTGAGCTTCTAACTTCCACTCTAAACAATCCGCCATTGACAAAAAAACATGGTACTGCTATGCTAGGTCGAGTTATTCCGCCCCAATTTACACGGGTCGCCCTTATATCCATGTCTAGACAAGGGGAGTGGATGGGTGAGAGGCTAAATCTGACGATGGAGTCAAGAATTGGGTTAAAAAGATGGGTGAAAATGATGGCAGGTTAATAAAAACACAACACACATCCGAATTCACATCTAAGCGTCGGAAAAATGAAAGAGAAGGGTCGCACAATCAAGTGCATCTAGTTGGTGCTTTAAAAATGTTTAAAAGTTGAGAAGGTAGATGTAGCCAAAACCCTCAGGAAGAGGAATACAGAGGAATTGAAGTATTTACTACCAATGTTAATAACACTAATGCCGATCCGTGATCCTTACCCATAGGGATAGAAGGGCGCTACCAATACCCCTATCCCTAGCCACTTCATTTTCTATTATCTCACTTTTATTTCCCCTTTGCCTCCTCTCTTTCCAATGTGATCATGTAAGTGTCTAGCGCTAATGCCCAGAAAAGATGACAATCCCTTTGGAACTCGTTGAGACATCATCGAGGGAATAGGGGGAGTGAGGGTGAGATAGTCTCTTTCTTCCCAATCAGTCTGTCAGTCAGAAAGCAGTGTAGAATGTCAAAGGGAAGGAATAAGGACAGCCTCTGAAGTCCAATCGCTTATCTCAAATTAACCTGCCAATAGTGACACATTTTGTAGGGCAGACAAGCTCAACTACCATCCATCAGGTTCACTTAATGGAGTGTACAAGTGAACGGGAAGAGTGGTGCGGAGGACAATAAGGAGGGCAGAGGATAAACTGACACCTCCTCATCCATGCATATAAACGATTGCGTGTAATTTACAAGCTGCCCCTACAATTTACAATAAGTCATTGCAGCGAGGTCTAACGAAAATAGCACGGGCTTTTTTCAACCATTGACAGCATTCCCTTGATCAACACCCGTATATTTTCAAGATGAATTCAACCGCTCTGAAGGGGTTAAAAGTTGACGCTTCTGAAGATTTCGTCCCCTATGCTTCGCCATTAGCACCAATAATAGCACAGAATGCGAGAGGAGGTGGAAGAAAAGTACCTGAGATTTTTCAATAGTGGCAGTTTCACGATCACACATGGGGCTGATGTCGAGACCGGCGGCGCGTTCTCGGTCACCTTGGAGGAAGAACTCATCCATGAGACGGTGCATCCACTTGGTGTAAAGATCCAACGGCTTCGCTGTGTTAGACAGATCCGCGCAGTGCACCATATTCTGTAGGATCTGGGGGTTAAAAGCAAAAAAAGTGATCTGGCACGGATATAAGGGGATTCGTCAATTAAGAGGACCTACACTGATGGTAGCAATTTACCAAGAATCTAACATGCGATGACTATGAGAATAAGGAATCACATTTTCTCATTCCAGAAGCTAAACGAAACAATAGTTCTTCGGTTCAAATAGTCGCCAAACTCGGATCAACTTCTAGCTCATTCATCACTCCATCAATCCATTCGTGCATAAATCCTAGATCCGTCCATCCATTATTTGTCTAGGACTTATTCCCTCATCCTTTAAATTCACGATTCGCAAAATAAAAAACCATTAATTAAACAACCGATGGCAAACAGCCCTCACAGATGGCACGGTAAACATAAACAATGCTTGCCGAAATATTAGTGGCGTTTAGCGTTTAGTTACATCAATTCTTGAAATTTACAAGGGGTGTCGAATTTGCTGGCAAAATTACACACTAGCGCACAGAACAACCTTTTGAACTAGCGTAAAACTCTAGAAGTGAATAGCAAACAATACGGCTGTCGATATTTTCTCTAATAATTCTACTAAAATGGTGCTCCATATGGAATTTCCAACTAGATCAGACAGCTCGAGCACCTTTACACGCACACGCCTAGACGCACCAACACAGACTACAAGCGAGTGCTACATGACATGATGTCTCCAGTGCGACAAGACACACCCAATCCACACCCGGGACAAGCTAGCACACAGAGTCGCGGAATTGGCCGTCTACCTGCATGCGGTCTGTATAGTTGTCGAGGTTGAGGATGCCTGAACCGGCCACCTTCTTGGTTTCCACCATGGTCTTAAGGTCGGCAAGAAGGGACATGTGTTTCGACATATCCGTGCAGAGCACCTAAATGGGATTATAAATCGCATTACATTATTTAAAAATAAGCTTTACTTAAATTAATTTCAGTCGGCAAAGCATATTAAAATTGCTTGCTCTAATCATAAATATTGGGCCTTAATTTTTCCCTTTTATTTGAATGAAAATTATTTAAGAAATGACATACTAAACCATTTCGAAGTGTAGTTACAATGAAAGGCCGCTCGGTGACTTAAGAACATGGGGCGTTAATATGGAAATTCTGATTTTTTAGAAAACCAAGTATGTATTCACTGACGCCAATCACAATTTGAGCCAGAAAAAGGAATCAGAGGTACGCCAAGCTTCAATTTGATTTTCACATTCTGTCTCTCTCGGGACAGTGAATCCAACACGGAAGACGAGAGAACGTGCTGCCGACAGTGCTAAAATTCAAGTAATCAACGAATTCTCAAAAGGCATATTTGGCCACTGAGTTAAATGAGATTTTAGTGGAAGCTAAGGAGAATCCAGGTCAGCGCCTGTGGATTCGAGCGATAGGTGCAGTCAAGCGACCTGGCTCATAACATCTCATAGTCTCTTTCAGCTGTTCCAAACTTCGCCGGAGAAACAATCCAAGCAGGAACTACTACTACTTGGATGAAAATTTCAGGGTCACTGAGTCAGACGCAATTAGATAGTTTTTTAGAACAAAGGTGTTTTAAACGGCGCCAAAGCTAGCGTTGTGTCAAATAATGCTTAACTTCGAATTAAAGTTATTCAAATAAATGGATCTACACGCTCTCAATGTGGATAGTTTGGGATAACCGAGTACAGTCTTCCTTATGGAAGGGAAACTCTAAAGAGGCCAATTACTCCAACTCGGTGACCTCGAAGCAGATAGAAACATAAGCTACTGATGTAGTAAATTGAGAATCCATCAGTGAAACAAAAGTTCCGTACTTATTAGAGCGGCAAACTTTTCTAGGGAGAGTTGAAGTGAAGGACGCAACAAAATTAGTTCAGGTTTGATTGGCCTCGTCGAGTCGGGTTAGAATGGACAGTAATTATAAGGCCGATTCGGCACTTCTAATAGAAGAAAATCACTGAGTAATTCCTCCCCAGGAAAGTTATGATTTTTTTTCGAAAAATTTGGCTTAGAATCAGCGCATGAGACCAGATAGCAGTATATGTTACTTAAAAGGCTAATTCAGCGTCTCTGATATAATCGAATCACAATATCTCTCTCTGATATGACGATTGGTTAAATGAGCCAAAGTGGAGCCATTAAAGTGGGTGGGAAGTTGTGCTACTAACAGAGTGAACACAGTAACTTCAGGCTAAATGAAGATGACAAGAGAACCACCCTAAAGGAAACCAACTGGAGCTTCCGAAACTGCTGTGTTTGGTTCAAATGCATGCCATTTGTGTTGCTGACTAAGCGTCCTCGTGTTAAATGAGAACTTAGTGCCACATCGGCGCCACTAAAGGGAATGAGGATGCATACTCCATAATATAACCATCTCATCGTGCCTCAACTCACCATATCAATGACCATGCGCCGGAAGGTGAGGCGTTGCTTTCGGGTGAGATTCACGAGAATATCGCAACCGGGAAAGGTGAGCAAATTGAAGGCCACTGCCAAATGATAGTTTTCCAGCACCGAGGCATCATTGTACAGTATCGCCAGTGCATCATCTAGAGTACAAATAAATCACTCACCTATAGCCTACTCAGTAGCTTGATTATCTTGATCTCAACATCCACGGACACATAGACATACACTATTTACCATTCAAATATTTAATTTTACTTTTTAATTTTTCGTCAAGGGACTTTCATTTAATTACGAGTAACTGAACAGCGCCTTTAAGCAACAGGTCCTAATAGTGTAGAAGTCAACTGAATTAATACAACCCTTTGTGCTACGAATTTTCAATGGCGGTTACAAGTTATTTCTTAAAAAGGAGGGTAATTTATGTCTGGCAATTAGTGTTAATAACCTCAAAAGTGGAGCACCATCAAAGCTTTGCGTTGAAGGGAACGCCTTTAGTTTATTAATAGAAAAAAAACTGGAAACCGACCACTAGCACCTCTATCTTGACCAGAATTACTGTTCATTCATAGGCCAATTGAATGTCCATCCCGGTGTTAACTAATCGTGGCTTTATCGAAAGTCTCTCTGCTTTCAAATTCCCCCCCTCCCTCTCCCTCACCCCTCCCACCCACTTCGAATGGATGACGATCTGAGCTGGGAAACTCGCCCGATCACGAGCCAGCATTTGATTGGTTCCAGGCAATGAAGGCGAGATCAAGTAGCCAATTGGCAAATAAGCTAGTCATTTATTTGAGAAAATTTTTCAATCTTTTTCCTTCCTAAATTGCAATACCTAAAAGGGACTAATTAATTGCGCGATAGGTGGGAAAAGCGAATGAGGAAAATCACCCGTCCAGTCAGAAAGTGGGCAAACTGATTGGTTTTGAGAGTCGCTTTCGTCGTCTTACACAACTTATGATGCAAATTTTCCTTTTGATGTTTGACGTGATTTATCTCGCTTCAACAAGGTTGTTCTGTGGTTGGAAATAAAATAAGGAGAAATGTTATTACAGTTTCTAGTTATTAAAAAGGGGTTTTAATCTTCGTGGAAGTTTATTGAGGAAGTTTGGACACCAGTCAGAAAATAAGATAACCACTTTCTTGCAAGGGATAAGAAGAATGAGCTGGGAAGTTTCAACGGGATCCGAAATTATTAAGAATTCTAGCCAAAATACGATCGCAATCATAAATGTCCAAATTTCTATCAGGACAATCACAGTACCATTACAGGGCTGCTAAAATTTCGTACAAGTCCAAGTTCGTGCATGCATTTATCTATCAAAATAGACAGTTGCGTCACGGTGACAGTGTGACAACCGTGCCCCACTTTTTCCCTCCAAGTACAAATGTCGTGAGACTAAAAAGTACGCAATAATTCGTAAAAATGGGGGTTTTAAATCTGGCAGCAACAATAGCGAATATGGATAATCAAAAGGAACCAAAGAACCAAATGTCAAAGAAACAGTGATGTAGATCTCAGAAGATTCACTGCTTTTAGTAAACTGTGGATAAAGAATGACAAGAAGGACTTACTCGTATTGATAAGGTATTGGTTGGTGACACCGGGATGATTCACGTCATGGACGGCACAGGCAATGATCACTGCGGCCAACTCGAGGTCAGTAAAAACGGACTGAGAATGGAAAACAAAAGTTTTCATTTTACTACTTTCTCTCTTACCGGGTCAATTAACATTCAGGTCGATTGTTTAGTTTAAGTGTCAGGCCAAGCTTATAAGTGAATTAAGGGCATTTATTTGAACCCTTACGACTACCTCAGAACCTAGTTTACTTGTTGAAATACAGTTCCGAGAGATTCAATCTATCGGTTTTTCACAAATTAAATTCACATTGCTTTTCTGATTATTTCATGTATAAATGACGAATTATGGGATGGAATTTTCATGTCATGTTAATATTTTTAATGTCAAGAGTAGACGTCTAAGCGATTGCAACAATACTCCTCCGACAGCAGTTGCTCAGGCACCGCCCGACACACACGGCTAAGATCAAAGCCTTCATGAGAGGCAAGACAAGGGAAAATTAAGTGTATGTCTGAAATTTCTTCAGCTGTCATCCTCCTGTTTACTTGAATCGTCGATAGAATCTCCACCTCCGTAGTCCCCGTGTGCCTGCAGCTGACTGAAGGCGCAAAAAGCTACGCACCCGGCCACTTTTCCCAGGCACGACTTTGCGAGGAAGAAACTTACTCTCCACTGAGCACACATTCCAATGAAGATGAATTTTTGCTTCTGAAACAAGCATTCCCTTTAACCCACAAAATATCATTGATAGCACTAAGTAATTCCTTCCCTTCAACTTAAAGTTACGCACAAGTTTCGCAGCTCTCTTCACTCTAGGATGATAACCCCTTCTTGGTAGCACAACCAGTTTAAACTCTATTTTTGTGATCAGATGAGGTCACCTCAAATAGGTTATTTAGGTCCCCACTCATTGGACTAATTCATGATTACCCAAAGATTAAAGAAGCAATAAGTTATTGTGGGTCCATGGGGACTCATGCTCAAAGTAGGCATTAATTTAACATCAGGGTTTTGACAGGACGCGTCAAGCTCTGCTTTGAATTCGTTTCCCTTCCCCACTGACGACAGAGTAGACGACCCTGATTTATCAGGGTATACTAGCTTACTCCAATGTCACCTTCTAGTAAATGGAAAATACCGCATCTGGGAACCACAATGGTCTCAGGTGACTTTAGTCAGTCCATTCGCAGAATGCAAAGAGGAAATTGTCTTTTTCAATACATACTTTGTTGTCGGATCGGATTAAAAATGTTTATCGAAGATGCAATTCTTTAATAAAAAGTTCTCCAGAGGTTTAAAGAACGGCAAACTATCTCAGATCTACAAGCAATACTCAATGGGTCATTCATGGAGATAACTTTTCATTATTGACCAGTAAAAACTAGTCTCAAACACTTGAAATAATTCAGAATCAATGAACCAAAAATTGCAAATCCGAAGTCGCAGCACCACGAGGTTATGGCTCCAGCTTCATTTCGCGCTATTGACCACATACAACATTTATGACTCAACAAAGCATGTCTAAATAAAACTTGCGTGTCAGGGAAATCAGATACCACATTTAATTGAGTTGGAATTTTCGCAGCTTGTACTGGGGAGGTGATTGATTGGATAGGCTCAAGGTCATGGCTACTTATCGACCCACGTAATCAGCTGGCAGTGATCATGGAGGCACATGACACTGTCCACCCTCTTTACCCCTTTTCTCCTTTGTACATTGCCTCACACCAATCCCATACCTAACCGCGCACACACGCGCGCACGGGATTTGCAATCGATCGTAAGTGCGCCTTATACGCCGACGCGCTGATTGGTGGAGAGCAGCGCTGCCCAATAACGCAGCTTTCAGGCGTACACGTACGCGTTGTTGTCTTCGGCCTCGCTGCAGTAGTCGTAGCCGTCATCCTTCGTCGTCAGCGCGAAGCAGACACTTTTAGTCGCCCTGTTGTGATGACTGCTAGCATGTAGCGCTGCGGCCATTGATGCCTCTTCTGCTTCAGTTGCTGCTTCTGATGCATAAATGCATGCACGAGAGTTAGTGAACTCGAGCTCACAAAGGGAACACAGCTAGTACAATCACTAAAATTCGAGTGGAATCGAGGCAACGCCTGTTCAAAGGAATCACGAATGGCTAGCTCACTAGATTTTTGTTTTGGTTTAGACTACAACAGCTGCAGGTGTTATGGTCGGTAGTATAATGACTGTTATGGCAGCAGTCGCACCGGATGTCTACCTCTGCGTGTATGGTTCCAGTCATGTCTAGAGCGTAGGCTCCATCCATATCCTCAATTTGATAAACTTCTTTTTGTTTTTAGGCGTAATCATGTAGGTCCTTCCAGCCTCACGTAACTTGACCTACCCTCCAGTGGTATGGAGCTCCGCAGCCAGCCTTCTGGCTCTTCCGTGCACTCATCCTAACCTGCTTCCAGAATCGAGAGGATTTGTAATGCGTGCACAACGCGTGTGACACATTGGTGGAAGAAGCCGGAAGAGCGTTCACGTCCTCAGTGGAACAAAAGCAGGACTACAAAAATCACACAGACTCCTGACAACTCTTCCACTATCAAGTTTTGCATCGTTGCAGATCCTGGTCCAAAAAGAGAACTGCTTGCATTATCTCAGTAAATGAGGAGTAAAACCAGCACATCAGAAATCTACCTGCGCTGTAATGACTGAAATCGGAATGGAATACCAGAGAACTGAGTTATATTGTTTCTACGAAGTGCTCTCCTTGGAAAACATTGTCTAGCTTCGATCGATAATTAACAGCCCAGCTTTCAAGGGCGCGTGTGACACCGTCAAAATCTACAAGATGTATCCCTGACGTTGACTTTGACAAAGTCATCACGTTGCTTTAGTCCTTGTTTCACAATTTCACTCAAACTGACGTAGGAGATTAGGTACAGGAGACACCGAGAAAATAGATCAAAAGGATAAGACCAATGTAGACCAAAGAGAATTGTCACTACTCACGACTGCTCAGCCCTCGTTGATTTGACCTTCACGCTTAATTAACAAAACTCGTCTAGTGACACATAGAACTGCCAGCATCCCAGCCCCTCCACGCGCTAATAATAAAGCCTATTTGGGAGCCAGGTCTCTCATAACGCCTACGGAAGTAACTATAGTGTCAATATACATTTCTGGATATTCAAGAGAGACGTATGCAAAGGACGTTTACGGCAAATCAGGAATTTCAATCGCCCACGCTTTTCGCCAAATGGAATACTACCCTCGCAGTAGCTAGCACAGTACCATGGTGATGACTTTTCCCACTACTAGTAGTTAACACATATGTGTCTGGTCAGCTCAC
>NW_020170424.1:566135-577071 GCF_000524195.1 Echinococcus granulosus | reverse complement strand
CCCTGGAGACCTGATTGCCGAATAAGCTTTGGTGAACTTGCAAGAGGGACGAGTCCTTTTGTGGGAACGGCGAACATGATAGTTTACTAAAATTTGGTATTTCAACTAGTGGTGTGTACTGGCTACTAAGAAAAGCACACTATCCCAGAATGGTCCTCCCGTTCTGACAAAGTTTTCCATGTATTCGTTGTTAAAAGTCGTGATAAGCGCATAAATTCAATGGGAGGCAATATTAAAAGACTGATCCACTTTTCACACTCTCAAATTTGCTCATTCCTTTTCGTGGACATGGAAGTCCAATCCAATTTTAGCCCTTTACAACCTTATCCAAAGAAATTTAACTCACTCTGCCTAATCCTCTTATTAGTCAAAAAATAGCGACTAATTGAAAAAAGTCTTACGTTAAGAGCGGGAGCCTGCAGAAGCACATGGACGGATTGAACGACATCGGCAGCGTGAATTTTGTTGTGATAGGGGGTGTAGGCGTTGTAATGCGACTCCACTGATCGTAGATATCGCAGGAGGTTCCAGTGGGGAATTTTGAATTTATTTATTAACCCGCGTCGCTGGAAGGAGTAAGAAAATAAACAAAATGGCATCAGTAGCCACACATTCAATCCATTATTTCCTCACATATGATTGTAATATCCTGAATATTTCGGACCGGCTTCGAGATCTACAAGTGGGATCTAGTATTCCCTTAGTTTTGAAATTCATCAATCAGTCGCATTTCTTACAGGGAGCAGTACACCTTCACTTCAACCGAATGACTTGTGGAATTTCGGATTGATGAGATTAATTTATGACCAGCTTGAAATTTTCATTTTTTAACTCTAAATGAATACGCGGGAAAAAGTCCTCAGAAATCCTTGCTGAGGTCCATGATGTTTGGAGGTAGTTTTGTTCATTGTAGACACAGTTAACTGCTTTCCTAATCCAGAGACCTCAAAGAGGAGAATGAGGCAAAATTTGGCTGAACTTTCTGGCCGTATCCTTAATTCGCCCTTCTTCATCTCCCTACGCTAAACAAATATTTTTTTGGGACAATACTTGACAGTTCTTTTAGAAATTTGTCTGATGAATTAAGCATGGATTTTGTCGATTAGAAGTATTCTAAACCCAACCCCTCCTTCTCCTCCCTCTCAACAAAGGGTAATGACGTAGTGGAGGAATTCTTCGCCAGGATCTTTGAGGTGACGAAATAATCTAGTCCATTATTGACTAGATTACGTTCTGCCTTAATCCTGCAACTTCAAAGAAGTGAAACTATAACAAGACAGCAGTCGTTAATCCTACCACCCTAAATAAAGACCGTCCTTGGATAATCGTAAGTGGATATTAATAAAGTCTATAAAGGAATTTCAACCCGTTCGGCACTCATCCATGAAAGTGGGGGATTCTGGAGCATTTGCAGCTGTTTGAAGGCCACCATTTCCGGTTATTCAGTAGTCCGAGTGAGGAAAATTTCGTTTCTCTTTTCTTTCCTACTCTCATTTTCGGCAAATCTTGCTTTACTATGTGGGAGGGATAGCTCAAGAGTGTCGCTTTTCACTACCTTACCATCGAAGCAAACAGCGTTTCCTTATCTCCCATCCTCTCCAATAAAGCGTGACTTAGTTCCATTTGACAGAAGCAGAAGTGTTTGCTTTGGTACAACTAGAAGTAGTTTGAAGGTTGGGTGTTGCATTTGTGAGAGGAGAGGTGGGAGAGGGAGAGAAAGACAGTTGTATTTTCATCCTTCATGTCAAACATGCACAAGCCGCTGTCAAGCGATGTGCTAATCAGACGTCTCTGACGAACAGGTGATAAAGATTTATACCCTCTTCCGTTCCTCATTCCTACTTTCCTCTCTTCATTCCGGGGACAATTTTGGCTGAGAAATTAAGCAGTACCACAATAGTTGTGATACATCTTGTAGTTCAACGGCCCCTCAAGCCATTATCCTGACTTTTAGTCATCGAGTTTGACAGGTAGCGGCAATCCAAGGAAGCATCTGCAGGAGGAAGCTCTTTGTGGTTTTTAAGGAGGTCAGGGATTAAGTTCTTTATCTTGGAATGAAATGAAGAGAAATTCAGCATCTTAAATGACTCAAAAGAGGGAAGATGCTACGCGAGACACCACATCTTTTACACCCTTATTTCGACTCTTAAAATCGAAAGTATTTGATCTTATCCGAGTCCTTGGATTAAACATCTACTTTCCTTAGCTGGCGCTAGACTTGAGAGTAAAGGTACATTACAAGCTTCACAACGAATGCCAAATTTTGAAAATGAACAACCATAAACCCACTTTTACGGTAAAGACAAAGATTTAATCAAAGGAATTTAAGCACGCGCACACGAATACACTTATTTCCGCCACAATCATTCAGGTCTTCAAAATTTGTTCATTCCACGGATCTCATCATACCAACCAAACAGTTAGTTGCATAAACAATGCAAATCCAGCCATGAATAAAAAAGCGCCCATTTAGAGTAAATTACATATTGAGGGGGATGGGTTGGGCCTCTCATGTCCGAGCTTCCAAATGAGTTGTAAGAACGCGATCTGAGGCGAATTGTGCGGTATCAGTAATTCGGACCAACTTAGTCGATTGGTTGACTGGCGGATCAATTGTCTGATTGGACGATTGTGTTGACAGCATTTTTCGGCTCTTTTCCTTACTAAATAGTCATGCAGAACATGATTTCCTTTGTAGATACGCCGTGCCGCACCGAACTTTCATTCTGGCAGTCAGATTTGCCTCGGAAAGTGAGCTCCGTGATAGGTCTAATGCGGTTTATGAGTTCAAAACACCAAAACTGGAAGGAAGTGGATGCATCTATCTGTCCAACTATCACTCTGTCTATCATTTATCCACCTACTGGTCTATCCATCTACCCGTTTTACGAGCTACCCGTCTAGCCGTCCATCCATTCGGTTACAATCCGGTAAAACTACATTAAACCACAAGTACATCAGATCTGGAAGCCAGGGGTCTGCATAAAAATTTTCATTTCATCAAAAGAATATAAACAGCTTAAATCCCGCTTCGAAATTTCTTTACTATCGGTGAAATTACTACTAAGCGTATTCTTTCCTTTATTTCTCAATTACACTAGCTTTTTCTTAGTTGTGAATTAACCAAAGGGATTGTTAAAAACATCAATCGCACAAAATTCTAACAATTTCTATTTCAGTGCATAATTTATAGTTAAAGCAGACATTAAAGGTGACCTTCATTCAACCAATCAAGAGCTTGGCACCTACAAAAATCTTTCCTGATTTGCACCTCCGACTTTTGCAGCCCTATTCTATCCATTTGTGTTTCGTGCCTTCTTTCAACTGGATGTCAAATCTGTTTCCCCCTTAATACTCCTCACTACCAAATAATACCTACTTCTGGTCGTTTGTAGTGTTAAATTTACCATATCATTAGGAAAGTGAATCAAATAAGGGACATAGTAAGGTCAAGAAAAGCCTAGCCAATGGAGTTTACCAACCTAGAGGAGGAACCAATAGCGTACACTCACCTTGAGGATTGTGTAAGTGACGCAGGTTAGGGGATTAGGGGTACACTCGGCCAGTTTAAAGATATCCATGCCCCACTGATCGAGACTACCTTCCAGGAGCTGTAAAATAGACAAATTAACAGGATAGATTTAGAGGAAAACCTTTCAAGTAACTTAATTGAGATGGCATACGTGATTTTTGCTAACCAAGATTCGCAAAGAAGTGTTTGAGTATCATTGCCAATGTGGCACGCTAAAACCCTTTGTTCAAAGAGTTCGTAGCAAATTTTAAAGTAAAAATTTAATCGACGCCTTTTGCTTTAATTTAATTGTCATTCCAAATGAACGCAAAGCTGAAAGTGCTTCAGGCAATCTTAAAACCACCGGAGCTAATACTTCCCGCGCATTTTCGGTTGGGTTTCGCAAATGATTCGCATAATCATGGATCCTAAATTCGGTTTGTTCATATTTAAAAGGATAAAGGAAGACCACTTTAGTACTGGTTCGCTCTAAATGGACCAAATTGGTGTTTGTTGAATCGCCTACTGTACTGACCTTATAATTATGCAAATGTCCATTTACCTCTTAGTCTGCGTAAATAAAAGCAACGATTTATGGCTGAAAAACAGGAAGTCGCGTCTCCTACTGGCATACGGAGCATACTAGATTTAAAAAGTCGCCCATCTTTCAGTATTATCTTCCGAATAGATTGCCCTCAAGACAATTCAACGTGAAGAAAAAGCACCATCAAGGCCTGCGGCACGCAGTACCACGAATAGCTAATATTCATTCGATTTTAAACATCATTATCAATCCCGTCTTGAGGATGGTTGTAATTCACACAAGACCTCGATACAGTCGGAGCGGAAGAGCTCAAAAGAAGAAGGGTGCCCATCCATTGATTTGGCATTGAGTCTACAACCAATTATGCGGACTCTTCAGGCCACATAGATTGAACTTCCTTCTCAGCGGCCGGGAGGCCAGGCCTATAGCCTGCTAGGCCCTCTCTATACATAAAGCACCTAATTTCCTTCACACTGGAATGATCTATTGCGACTTCATGGAGGGCTAGTTGTAGGACAATAAAATTGAAAAAAAAAACAATTTGTCCAAATAACTTTGCAAGTTTTATATGTCACTTTGAAAAATTGGGCAAGTTAAATTTTTCCGGACTCAGCGCTCCAATTTATAGCAAATAAGTTGTGAATTGCACCTCAAAGGCAGTAGAACAATTTCGAATTACGCTCCTTCATTATGCAAAAATTTGGGATTCGAAGTTCACACAGCACTACTTCAAAAGCAGTGACTACAAAGTTGACGTCAGCAGGCACCCTGAGAAATTTGTAATTCCCGTTTCACCCGTTTGCACCAAAAACAAAAGTGCAGGTTTATTTTTGGAGTTCAAATAAAACCCAAGACCCACAACACTCCAAATTCAACCGGTATAAAACGCTAGTCACTACCGTTGGCCTTTTAAGTCAGAACTTAGGATAATTTTAAGCCCAACTACTCTTCTTCCGCTTTTTGTTTTCCAAAAATTAATGAAAACGACTAACTTTTGAATTGAACCACTACAAAAAATATGAGCTAGTAAACGCTGCCATTTTCAACTCTGAGCTCAAATTTTTTCGGTCAATTCTATCGATACGCCTAATTTTGAATTTCCAAGAGCTAAAACAAATACAAAGGCAGTTCTGAATCCAGGCAAGCATTGCAGGTGATGAAAACGGTATCTGCAGAAGGAACAGTCGCAGTAGAGTAGTTGTGACAACCGTAAAAGCGCATTGCTCATACAAAGTACACCTTCTCCCCTTCCTCCTCTATCTCTTCCTCCTCCTTCTCTTCCCCTTCCGGCATACTCTCCCTTTTCTCTCCACCTAATGCAGAGCAGCGGGCTAGTGATGGCGCAAATAGGGCCGTACCGAAAAGTACACCGCCGTTTGCGCTGCGAGGTCATCGCATCAACAGCTCAGTTCGTTTAGGACTGTTGCAAAGCTTTCAGGCATGGAGGCATGCAAACTTCCATCCCCATCACAGTGGTAGATAAAATTAACTATTGGACAAGGGCTGACACCTTTTTTGGGGCATCATGTACGATCAAACTTCTAGTCGCCTAGTTGACAGCTGTCAACCAGGCCCAGGGTAGGAAGGTGAAGTAAATCAAATAATTTTGGGTAGTACAATTATGGTACTTTGTTGAGAAGAAATAGTGGATAAAGAGGCCAGATTTTGCATGGCAAAGAAAACGCTAGACGGGAATAACAGGAACGAAAAAAAAGCACATCTTCAATTTTAACTGGCTGGCCAACCAATTAATGGAAAATAAGTACGTAATTTCACTCTCAGATAAAAGGATTGCCGATTTGTAAAGTTGTTTGGACTTCTCAAAGAGAAAATAGAGTTACGTAGCTTAAAAATGCACTGAACTCCTTTTAATATATGTAAACAATGTCAGACTGGGACTTGTAAAACTGGTCATTCACTTCGAGGGTTTTTTATGGAATGGATAGATAAAGGTGATGTAAATTAAAAGGTTAAACATGGAAAAAGGGAAAATACTAGTGACTAAACATTTTTCAAATTCTAAAAAAGGTTTCATTTTAAATCTATCGCCAAAAATTGTCAGAAATGGTAATATGGCTTGTGAACCAGTAGGAGATTTGTGCGATCGCTACTAGGATAGGATGACAAATTCAACCACTACAGCTCAGCTATTTCACCACCCTCCTTAGGGTCTCGCTGCTTCAAAACTGAAAAATAATGTATTATTTATCGTTCGCTGATCAAACGATCTGCTTGCAACGGACGATTTGATGCATCCAGTTGTAACAAAGCGATTAGGATCGCGTGTCACATATATGTGACGCTGGAAGTGAACGTGTTAGGAGGGCTTTAGCAACTTCTATAAAATCTAAATACCCTATCTGAAGGAAAGAAACGCTTACTTTAAACTTTGTTCCCGAAATATTCCGCCTCAAAACATGAGACGAGGTGGCATGGTCGTCCGGTTATTCACCTGTTGCTTTTCACTTTTCTTCCCTCTTTTTGTTTATTTCACCCTCTTAACCACAGCCCAACATGCAGTGGTAAGTATTTGATTCAAATGTCGCATAGCTTGACGTTGTTCATTGAAATCTCCACTCTGTTTCATCCACTCCAGAAAATTTCGCCTATTTTTAAAAGTATTTTCTTCTTTATTTTTGAACTGCCGCCAACCTCTGTTTGTAAATAAGAGGCGAAGTCCTCATATTTACAAAGCAAAGGTTATCCCATCTGGCAATCTGGTCTTCATCTGGCAGAGCTAATTCCACTTTCACGAGCCAATCCCGTGATTCAAAGACTACCAATGACAAGTTTGTCAACTCATTTAAAGAGCGTTAAGTAAACTGAATATCGTGTTTACTCTTCGTGAAATTGGACTAGTCTTTGTGAAAAGTAAAACAAGCCCTTCACATTAACCCCATGATAAAATTGTGCTGTCTTAAGTGGTTTAACAAATAAATTATTTAATTTAAAAACGGACAGATACTACTTAATGATCCGGTTCTATTTCGTTTGGAAATAATTCAGTCATGTTGACACCTTGAATGACTAATTTCGGCTCATTGTTGATCCTTCAGTATTTATAAACAGAAGCTCAAAGAAAGATCAATCACCGCAGCCCTAGAGCTTCATTCATCTAACAATGATACTAATAGCTCTTTCTTTCCGTTCCAACTAGTTTCCTTATAATTAGATGTACCAACCTTGCGCGAGGTGACAAAGTTGGACGCTCACTTGTGTGTCGTTGGCAGTGGGAGTGTTTTCGGATCCATAAGTTGGTATCAAATTGATTAGAAAAGTCACTGGAACCCCAAAGCCAACAATGTCTACTTAGTGATTTACATCCCGACTGAGAGAACTCATTGCAACCTGCCTGCAATAGCCAAATTAGAGGAAAAAGAAAACGAAACTGCATGGTAAAAAGCATGAAATAGTTGCCACGAGCAACCAGAGGCTGAATATCATGTTTCTTGTGTGATGTGAGAATTGGCTTTTATCGCGATTTCACCCTCCTCTCTACTGCTATTAATATAAAAGGCTTTTCTTTGATTTATTCTTCGCCTAATCAGATTTGGCATAGCAATGTTTTTCGCCAGGATTCTTGGAAGACATCAACCCCAATTGAAACTCGTGTCAACGCTGACTCATTGGCATTTACTTATGCGCTGACTTGGTGATTCAAGTTCCGCTGGACACGATCCCTTCTAGCAGTGAGCAAGCAGTTTGAAGAACTGGTGAAGAAGAGTTTTAACAACAATGCCGCTTAAAGTAGTCATAGGAGAGGAATTATTAGTCTTTGAGGCGGTAAAATGCTTTATGAATTGTGAAGAAAGCCTTTCAACGGTTAACAAAATGACAAAGTCGTGTCGTTGACACCGCTGTGAGACCATGTTTCATTTTGGAACGACTTAACAGCATCATTACCAATTCCGATTTAACAATAAACATGTCTTTAGGGATAAAATTTTTGAGGCTGTCAGCGAGACATTTCTTCCCTGTATTCTTCCTTGAAGCTGTCACTTAATTACGATTCAGTTTCAATGACTACATGGAGGACTAACTGATGCCACCAAGTAGGCAGCACATTGTCCTGCTGGAATTACACAGTAATAACAACTAAAGTGCCATCATGAATCTATTTTTTCTGAAGAAGTTCCAAGTTTACATTTCAGTGGGTTTCAAATGTGTTTGAGTTAGAGACAAATACACCAAAAACTACGTAAAAGAAAGGCACATCCCGTAGATATCCGAATCTGAAATGTCCAAAAACTGAAGGATCTTAAAAACTGCCAAATTGAAGACCTTAATTTGAAACATGGTAGATAACAGACTAAAGTACAAAGGGAAGGTAATACGCTTGAGTAGTAGGACAAACCAGACCTAGTACTTCGTAAATGCTCCCGCAATAGGTTTCGTGCGCCAAATGCGTTTAACCACCAGCCGAAGCCAATCCCCTTAACAAAAGGCGCGATTTGGGAAATCCCATTAAAATTCATGCGAGATGTACTGACCCAAGTGCCAAGGCTTCCTTACATTATTCCCATTCCCCACTGACGTCGTTGTTGCAACGGCTAGGCTGAAGGTGTGTAACAAAACGAGGAGCGCTGAGGACGACGGCGGGAACGAATCAATTGTTATATGCCAATGTAACATTTATTTTAATCGCCCTCGGCTATCAAGCAGATTCCAATCATGTTGATTACCTTCCAGACCTTTTGACGCTAATAATAAACTTTGCTTCTAGATTCGTACACCTCATTATGTATTCAGAAGTGCCTCACCCCAAAAAACAATGGTGAGTGCGCTGGAGTAAATACACAAGGAGGGGGTTCAATGATCGCAGAATTCCTCGTTGCCCTCTTTACATTTCTTCCCAAAAGGTGGAGGGAGGGGAGGGGCGGAGATTTAAAAAATCAATTTCAATTATTAGAAGCATTATTTTTGTCATCAGACGAACACTTGTGCCAAGAGTTCCGTTAATATTGGGCCAACTGACACAAATATATGCAAAGGTTTTTTGACAACCTTCATGCGCATACACACACCCTAACGAGATGTTCTTTAGTTCCACGTCATGTGATTCGAGTACGCCAACCGTGGGAGGAAAAAACAGGTCTACTTTTATAACCTGTTAGATGTGAAACACCATACTCGTGGTCGGAGGTGGGGGCGTGACAGTATTGCGGAATTCCAAGCTCGATTTCAAGTGTGGATCTCCTTCAAATTTCCCTATTCTGTATTTGGATCTATTTGGGTGTTGAGGAGATCAAAATCTCTAATTGAAAAAGTTGATGATAAAAAAGTGGTCGTCTTTATCTGCTTCAGTGTTTAACCGCTAGGAGGTGGCAAGAAAATACCCGGGTAAGTATGGGTAAACTGTCAAAGTGGAGGAGGAGACACTGTAACTAACGTTAGGCCGTAAAAAAGTGAGCAGTATGCTATGAGGTATGCAGCTGGGATATTCGAAATGGATCTTTACGTTGAACGTTCAGCGTCTTGGAAATAAAACATTCGATCCCCTCGAACCAGTGGATGCACAGTCAGAGATATTACCCTTGGTCTCTTTACTTTCACCTTTCAGTTTTCCTTTATCCAGATTTCTATGCACCTCTCTTAAGGCAGTCTTCCTAAATCCATGGATGGGCTTATATGAGGCCAAGAAAACAATGTGACATCAACTAGAACCACTAAGCAACGGGATATTTTTCGAGGCAAGGTTGTGGCTAGTTCATAAACAACAAGTTGGTAGATAGAGAGAAAGTTGGTTCTTTCTGATACTTGGCCCGTACCTTAGGATGAAGTCACACTTCACGTGGGAGACAGACCTGATCTGAGGTCAAGGCAATAGATCGTGATAACCAGCTGAAAATGGCTAATGTGGAAAAGGGGGTTTCAAAACCAAAGATGTCACGCGCAAAAAACTACATTTTGGTTTTACAAAACCTCAAAATCGGATTCAAGTTGACAATCGTAAATGCATGCATCTAACCGAATCTGACATGCCCCAGTAAGACAATGGCATTAGGAATTCCACATCAATATGAGATTGGGGGAAAGGAGACTGAAGACACTCCAAAAATGGACCAACATGTCTCAGATGTTTCTTACAAATACGACCGAGCAAACCAAATAGCAGATATGGGATCGTAAAAACAAAGGTATGAGACGCATTAGAAGAGGTATAGTCAGAATATGAAAAGACGACTTCCAAAAATGAGAGTAAATCAAGCACCTCACCTCGGTAATTTCCTCTGAATGCTCAGAAATGACGCCGTAGGGAGGTGGGGGCTCTGGCAGATCCTCAAATTGAGCCACCTTCTTAGGATCCACACCAAGTCCTGTCACGCCGCCATTGACACCCAATATACTCGGCACGAAAGGGGAGGAGACGGAGGCAGCAGAGGATCGATGTGAGTCGGTCAGTCGACCAGGACCGAGCAAAACCTCACTGGGACGCTTCTGTTGGTAATGGAGCGGTAGAAGTAAAAAGGATGAATTTAGTGGAAGCATCGAGATCAGATACGATTTGAATAGGGGCTAGTTTAAGGTATTTTATTATCACTGGATTAAAAAGTCTACTTGCCCTACCATAGTCCAGTTGCGGCGACACATTTCTGTATCATCAAAGCCGTGTTAAATTATAGACAACAGTGAAGATGAATTTTAAAACCATTGGCTCAGCATCATCCCAATTTAATGCAACCAAACTGTATGAGAACTGAAGAATTTCGATAGATGTGTACGTGAATAAGATCCACCAATATCAATGCCCTTTTCCAAGTGGCAGTTAGGATAAAATTGGATTTTTGATTGTCCGAGTCTGTAGGATAAAGGTAGCTACTATGGCAGCACCAAAGTTTCGACTGTTTCCTACTAGTGGTAGCGGACACACATGTCTCGGG
>NW_020170424.1:493931-566035 GCF_000524195.1 Echinococcus granulosus | reverse complement strand
TCCTGGAGACCTGATTGCCTAATAAGCCTTGGTGAACTTGCAAGAGGGACGAGTCCTTCTGTGGGAACGGTAAGCACAACAATTCAAGAAGGTCTTCGCTTTCAAAAGTCAGCCCACACTGAGTACCAAGACGGTTTGCCACTTTTTGCCAGGATGAGAGTTTACTGGGGAACTGCGTTAGAGTCTCGATTTGACTTAAACCCTCCCCCCACCCCCTCCTCGTACACTTTTCATAATCTTTAAGCGATCTACAAAGATTGCAAAATTTTAAAGAAGGCGAATGTGCTGCTTAACAAGGTTTTTAGATCCTATTAACACGCCACCATCCGATTGGGCTAAAATAGCCTCTTAGTTATTGTACCTGTATGACTGTCTCCCCTGCAATGTCACGATCACTTATTCTCGGCATAGTCAACTGTCCAAAGGTATAGCAATAATTAAACACTTCTAAAACACCATTTACTTGAGAAAATGACAGTTACTTAGGATTCGAATAACCTAAAACATAAGTGACAAGGTAATTTGAACTTAGACCGGTTAAAAATTTCATTAATTGCAGTTACGTGATGTTGAGAAACGGACCTACCCGTAGGAAAAAATGATCCTCAATTTTACGTGACCATAAAATCCTCCACACAATTCTCAGTTATAAACTCTCAAACGTCTGATAAAATCCTGGCTATTTTAACAGCAAGAGATGGGGCCTTTTTGTTTATAGCCAAAATGATCCTACAATCTCTCACAAAACCGCTTGCAACCGATTGTTTGGAGAAACAAATTATTTTTTTCGTTAGGTCTTTAGTAAATACCTCAGTAATCATTTGTAACCCAGGAAGCTGAATCTGCTAAGTCCTATCCGTCTCACTTTACCATTATGGACAAAGTAAGTAACCGTTATATAAAGTTTTTTTGCCACCCAAAGCTTAGAGCATGCCTCTGCTAAATGATATGGAGGGCGGATCTTTGGTGCTCCTTTTACCTCGGAAGCTGCAGCGACGGCAGCCAACTTCTGCGCCGCATTGCGATCCAACCGAACAATCACTGATGACGGTAAAAGCGGTCCCTGTTGCCCTTCCTGTTGCATTTTCCGGAAATCTGCACTACTTCCAGCAGTGATTGTCTTCTGTTCTGTTATACCGACACCAACATCGACAACGCCAACACCGCTGCTAGTGACGGTATCTGCAGCCTTAGAGGCAGCAGCAGCTGCCGCAGCGGAGGCAGCTGCTGCTACCGCTGCCACTAAAGCAGAAGAAGCAGCGACAGGCTCATTATCATCCTCCCCATTGGCGCCACCGCCATTGCCGCTACTACCGGGCAACTGATTGTCGGCGGTTTGTTCGTCCTGATCCAGAAAAGTGGAACATATGTACTCGGTGATTTGGGAGCTGAGCTTATCTCCGTCATACACTTGACTGAGCTCCTTGTTCAGCATCTTTTTGAACTAGAGAATGAGTGGAAAATAAGGGTATTAGGAAGCTCGCATTTATTACGGAAGCATATCTGCTTAACTTTCGAATAAATGTCAGATATATGTCTTGTGAATATCTTCAAGAGGTGATTCATACATCACTCTGAAGGAAATCGTGAATACCCAGCCGTCTAACAACAATATCTGCATCAATTCATCCCGTCTATTCTAAGCTCGTGCCATATAGAATCCAGATCTTAAACTATCCTTCTGAGGTGCTGGTATAAGATCCTTTGAGGTTATCATGCTACAAGTAACTCGCGATCTCTTCAGGAAAGGCTTCCTCCAGAGCGGAAACAAATAAGACGAAAAACCTACGCTAGACAACGAAGAGATCTCTAGCTTTATGATCCACAAAACGGGAAACCTCGTTGAGATTCGGAAGAATCTTCTGAGCTGATCTGATTCTTCAAATTTGAGGAGACTCTCCAAAATCAAATGGCCTTAACTACGTCTTTAGTCTCTTCTGGTCTCGTTCATCATCTCTGTGATATGGCCTTCACTTCACTACATTTCGGATCATTTCGGATAGCAGCCCATCAACTCTTCGGGGAAGCCTTAGACAATGCAGAAAATCAGTTCAGCAATCTGGATTCAGATGCCTACCATGAAGCCAATTATAAAGGAAGACGAGTTGAGAACAAGGTCAAATTCTAGGCAAGGCCAAGACAAAAGACAAAAAAGGTGTTTAAGTAGCAAAGGCTTTCATTCCATTCCATTTCCAATACACTCATCACCAGTCCACAAACTATAGTACTTAAAATCAAAAATGCCAAAATTGAGTGCACTTTTGTTCTCCTCTCCTGCTTCTTCCCTCCTCCTTCCAAAAGTACACCTCAACTCCGGTGCTTTGATGTATTTTTTTCTACCAGAAAAACCCGTAATTTAGAGGCAAGTCGCAGGAGGAATTAAGACAACAGGGGTGCCATGTGACATGCCTCAAATGTGGTATTCATCCCTTACTTTTCTTTCCTTGGGTTAATTAAAAGTATTATTAGGAGAACAAAGACACTCACAAACACAAAGGCGGTCTCAATGTTACTAGAATTACCCCTGATGGTGCCATTATCTTGAGCATAATCACAGTTTTTTTTCCCCCTTTTCAGTCCCTACCACCACCTCCACTTTTGAAAGTTGTGTTGGTCAGAAAGAGAACGCATTTGGCTCTTTGATTCCGTAATCACAGTGAAAGCATTAGTGGCGCACATAATGAGAGGTGGCAAGCATGGTAAGATGGGTGCTGCTTTGGCATGTGTATCACGTCTCCTACACGGGAGAGGAGAAGGATTGTGGGATAAATTATTCAGGTAGACACTAAAACAACACGATCTCTTGCCTATTAATAAAAATGCATCAAGATGAGTTATCAGGTGGTGGCTATCCAACCGTAATTTAGAGCCCCCAGACTAGTGAAATATTTACAAACTTCTCGCGTATTCACTAAAAAAAGAGATTAAAATCAAGGAGCCCTTGAATTTTCATTGAATTATCAAGAGTGTGATTTGAAAGACATGGATTGGTACTAATTCGAAAGAAAGACCGTTTTTCACCAAAGTAGACGATCCACTCTAGTGTTGGATCATCCGCGTTATAAAAATCTGCAATTCAAACTATGCTCTCTGAATTGTCACCTGGAGTTTTTTACACTCTAAAGATGGGTTTACGGATCCATTCTAATGATAGATAATATAAGAGCTGGACAGCTAAGTTGTCGAAAAAACTTTGACATTTATCAGGAGAACTATAAGTCTAAAATCATCTCATTTTTAGTGGACAAAAAAACTATGTCGGTCCATTTTTGATGTATGCATAGGTTTCTTGCAGACTTTGGTGCTACCAGCATCACACTTTTACCTGAGGCCCGGTACCACAACTACTTGAAATACATTCTTCATTAGCCTACGACACTCAAATACACCAGACTATACTGGTGATAAGTTGTCTGAGTTTAGAATAGCAAAGTAGACGTAAAGTGGTTTTTTTACCAGGGGGCACTTGTATTGTATTACTTGATCTGGATAAGAGATATCGTTTGAGGGATGAGATAACCAATTTTCCACTATGACTCTGATAAAAACGGGCGAAGTTGATAACTTCTGACTTCCTCCTATTGCATGAATGAAAAAGGAACCAAGTTTGCTAGATATCCGAAATTCTTGACTCCCATCAAAAGCTTTAATGGAAGGATACTCATCCTCCCATTTGCTGGCTAGGCAAAAATGCAGAATAAATGCCTATTCAGGATGTTTGATGGCATGACCTACTCAAAAACCCATAGTGAGTTAATAGCTGTCGATCACAGATGTTGGGTGGCAAAAATCCTTTTTATTTCTTAAGAGGCTAGAAATTCTTTAGAACCTTTTGTCAACCATGTTTTCGTCCACTTCATCTCAAAGTCAAATGGAGAGTTACAGAGCAAAAAAACGTCAAAACCTCTCTTGAGTTTCTATTGACCAGAAAGAAGACCTTGGTGCAATGTCTCAAGGTACTCCACAAAGTTAAAAGTTTATACTTCTTCAACCGATTCTCAGAATGAGAAAAGAGGAATGGACAATCTAAATTAATGCAGTCTGTGGATGCAACGTGCTGAAGGCCGAATATGGTGAATGGTCCAGTACCACGACATCTTAGTGCTGACGTGGATTGCAAGGGAATACTTAGAAAGGGATTGGAGACAGACAATACCAAAATGTCAACATAAATGGAAATGGATAGACCCAGAAACGTGTCACTTCCGATTAAGGTAATAGGAGTTATGCTTTATGAGGTAGAATAGTAGATGGTACTTTCCGTGTGGGAAATGGCGAGGGTAAACAAAACAAGTCAGCTTTAAAGTAAATAATCTCTGCAAAAAAAAAGACATATTTACACAATCTTGCGTTTTTGGAAGTGAAAGTTTTAAATCGTCGCCATACTTTGGAATGCCACTATCACCATTCTTTCGCGTATCTCTTGGTCATAAAAAATGGTAAAAAATTCCCATGAATTCTCTCAAACTTGAATCTCTGCAGTGTTGTAGCGCCTCAAGAGTTTTCTGAAGACGAAAGAAGACCTGACGCTTCGGGAGAATGCGTATTGCTGACCCGAAGAGGGGCGTGGGGGCTACTGGCATAACTCAGAGTCCAGGCCACCCGGTGGAGATACAGTGGCGGGGCCCTAAGTTGCCCGATGTCAAAACTAACAGTTGAAGCGTTACACCAACACAAAATCACTTTTAAGTACTTTTATTCAGAATACTAAATAAGATCACACCAAATTTTACCCAAAAATCATCTGTAAAACAGGCTTTTTACAGCCAAGGAAAGATGCAATGGTCTAATAGTATCTTATTTTCCTACACAAAAAGGCAGTTTTTTGCAACCAAAAGCTAGAGATGAAAAAAACAAAAAAAACTCCGCCTTATTACTCGTAATAAGTTATTCATACTAGGAAAAAATAAAGATTTAAGACACGACATTTTGAATGCAATATATACCACATAGTAGGCAAGGTTTCAGCCAACTGGCAACCATAAAAATTGTTAGATTTCACATTTTTGGAGCTTTTTTTGCCAAATCAACTGTTAGATATCACCCGTCTGACGCTGGGTTGTGCATGCCTTCGCAGGCGGTAGTTTGGAGCTCGAGCGCGAATGATTATTAAAAAAGAAGGAAAAAAGAAATACAGAATTTTCAAAAACCCCCTTTTTAGCTGGTGTCTTGGTCGTCTTATGCGCTAGAAATGCCATTTGTGTCAGTTCTTTTGAGAAGGAGAAAAGAAAGCACCATGACCGACGCAATCAACCCATCATGGACTACTCCCTCTCCAAAATAAAAGGACGACGGTTGTTAAGACTTTCCTCACAAGTCGATTATGTTAAACAAGTGGAAATGTGTGTAATACTTTGACTACTTGTTTGACTCGTCGTTTTGGTTTTGCGGGCACTGAAGGCTCCGCCTTTGTACTTCTGCTGCCAGCAGCCCCCCAAGCTCTTGTGCGCATCGACAATACATAATCCGCCTTCAGGAAAGACTCGAGACGCTACTTCAAAAAACTCCTAGAAATATTTTGTTTATTGAAACACCAATGACATCCTATAATCTTTTCCCAACGTGATACAAGTCTGCTGTGAATGCCACTTTTGCAAAGGATTTGTCTCTAGAAGTAAACAGGCTAGCCACTCCCATTTCCTTCTCACTATTTCTTCTATTTTGGATATGACGGTCTAATCCCAAAAAAAGCTGATAGTTATTGATAAGTGCGGAAGGAATACAGATGATGAAGTAAAGCCAGCATCTCCTTCCCATTCCAAATTACAAATCCACCCACTTGCAGTGGTGTGAATAGGAAAATGCCTCCCTCCTGTCTGATCTACTGGCTTCGGCTGGTTCTAAGGGAACGGTTTTTCCTCCACATCTTCAAGGTGCATCGTATCGAGTCGTTGGATGTTGATCGTACCTTTTTGCCCTTCCATTCACAGTTCACCACACAAAGAGATGGCGTGACCTCTGCGAAGGATTCGCTGACTGCCTTCGAAGTGCTGAGGGGGTAGTGAGTGGATCATTTGGGCAGAATCAGTGATCACTTTTTTGTTCTCTTAACGTTGATATGCAACAAAACGTAATTTCTTGTCCCAAGTAAGTCGGTTAGGAATCTAAGAATAGTGAGGCTACATATGTGACTAATAATGCATGTAAATGGGACCATTTGCCCAACTTATACCATGACTTTTCCTTCCCATTTTTTCAGGTACGATCAGTTTATTTTAGCTTTTCGGTTAAAAGCTGGTGATTGATCCTCTTGATACTTTAATCTTAAATTAATCCAGCCAGTAGCAACACATAATTCTAGCTGATAAAGGAAAGAAAGGCTTTCTGAATTCCCCTGAGCAGGAGATATATTCTTTTACCACCTACCACGCCTTCTCCGAATTCTATGCAACAAATCTGATGAAAAGCCTCTACAGCCTTGGAACCGAAAAAAAATTCGGTTCGTATAGCAGAGGGGCTTGAATCAAGTCCTCCGTTACGTGCTACCGGCATTTTATAGCATGGGGGTTTGAAATGGTGTTAAGACAATACAGAGGACTATGAATGGGCATCAGCAGCCCGATGCATATCTATCCAGGGGCTAACAATGCATGTAAACAGTTGTGTGCAATTTGGTGCAGCTAGGTGTACCGCACTTTTTGGTTATCTGATATTATCGAGATTCGCACGTAGAATCGGAAAAAAAGAAGTGAGGAAAATTGCCAATTTTGAGACAGTTTGGAGTATTTTAAAACTTAAATTAAACGAATAAGTCTTCCCAAAAATGACTCATAAATGCACCAATAAATAGCGCTTATTCCTCCTAAGTCGAAAGAAACAGATGAAAGATAAATGATAAATGGTAAATGTCCCAACAAAAGTCAACACTTTTAGGAATAATTTAAAATAAAAATGACAGTGTTATCAAGAAAAAGATAAGCACCTGAATAAACCATAAAGTGGGTGCACAGAATGCCAGTAGAAAAATAACCATTTCTTTCTTTCAGAAGGGGGATTTTGAAACTGGATTAATCAAGCTGAACTTCCCCAAAACCATCCAAAGCACTTTTAAACTAGTTAAAATTTAAAAAGTGGCTCAACTTTGTTTGAAAAATCTTAAGACCTCTGAAATGTCTACAAGTGTACACAAAAGCGTGTGCATTCAGAAATTGTGCAGTGAGAACAGGACACGGAGGATAAGTTGTTTAGAATTTCTCCCAAAGATAAATTCAATCAAACGCTTCTTGATTTCCCCTTTCGAAGGATGGAGAAGCATTCTCGAGGTGAAAAACTTGAACGAAAGTTTGCATTGATAGGGGCGTATTCAAGCACAGCCCCTAGAGCCAGCGGTGGCAGCAACAGTAGTAGCAGCCAACTATTGATGCGGAAAGAAGCTGCCAGTACGGTCCAGGCCTACGTGTTTGAGTGGATGCATGCGCGTCCATCCACAAAACACTTTTCTCTCGGTCAAAACGCCGCACCACCATTGGCTGGCACGGCCGATGCATCACGCTCGCACAGACATCATGTAGAGGAGTGAACAAGGGAGCGAGGTAGGTGGATAGGCAAATAGATACGCAGATGATAGGTGGGTAGGCTGATAGATAGATAAGTAAGTAGATGGATAGGTAGATGGTTGGGAAATAAAGGCAAAAGTGGGTTACAAGTCCCCATTTCACTTCCTCACCACAGTGGCAGCTCAGTAATCAGGAATGAAACCTACTGCATTATCAATTGAGGCCCCCACCTTGTTCCTACATTAACCTGAACGGGAGGGAGGAGTAGAGATTCCAGCTGCCATCGCTAGTGGAATTTCGGACAATTTCAGGTTAGAAACTCTTAGAAGGAGCTCTCCAAGTGGGGAGTAATAAAAATGAGCAAATTCGATTACAACAACAGGAAGGTCATTCTACCCCATGCAAAATTCCAATTAGGGGTTTCAAGTGGATTAGGTGGTAGAACTTTGACCACAGGTGGTTCGAAAAGAAGACTAGAAGAGTAAAATTAACTTCAAATATTTGTTTTGACTTATTACAGTAGGCATGTAATCGTAATAAACCATGCCTATTCCTTCTACTTTCATAAATAGGTATGAAAGCTTGATGTTTTCAGCAAGGCTTCAAGGTAAAGACTTCGAATTTCAGTAATAAGCACTTGAAGAATTTTTTTGAAGGGAATCATTTGCAGCAACCCTTGAGTTGAACCGTAGGCTAGTTTGAAAGTTATGCTGTCATCCAATGCATTTTCACGGTCCTGAAAATTCAGAAGTTGCAAAAGCACTTCTTCGACATTCAGAAATGGTAAGAAATGGATGCTTTAGTGCCACACATCCTCGAACCTTCAATATTACCCATTTGTAAACAAGTAACACCTCATCACAATTCTACACCACTTTTTCTTATTTTTTAACGTAAAAATTCGTTAGAAATCTCAGGGTCACTAACCTTACTGGAGGCCATATCACTGACAGATCGGTGGGTCTGAATGCTCTCTAGCCGTTCCAGACACCATTCTAATTCCTCCAAGGTCTCCACAGCCAGGCTGTTGGGAGGGTCGTCTGCAATTGCAAATAGGCAAAAATTTCAACTAATCAGTGACGAGTCTGGATAATAGCCAAGTAAAGCACCTCAAACTAAACTGCAAAAAAACCATTCTTTTAGTAACAAGAAACTCAACGATAGGTATTATCAACCTCCAGGAAACTACTTTCCGGTTCTCCCCCATAAAAATCCTCGGAAATATGATTTAAAAAAAGACAGTAAAACCATGATGCACTTTTGTAAAAAAGAACAAAGACGAGAAGGGTGCTTTCCACGAACTCACCGGGACATGGGATTCGCCGTGGCTCTTCAGCATGAGAGGTTCCGAATCGGGAACTAAAACGAAGAGGAGAGGAGAAATTAGAGAATAAGCAGAGCTGGAGGCGTGTCAATTTTTAAGGTCACGGGGGGTCACGCGGCTCATAAATTTGGGCCACCCACTGCTGCAACCACAACCATCAAATCCAGCAATACCAACGCAAAGACAGGCAACCTGATCACTGTATCCGCCTCTCCACTTATCTGTTTCTGTGCCGGAGGAAAGTTTTTTGTGGACAGGTGACTGCCTATAGAGGCCGAAAACAGTCTACATAGATGCGTCTTCTTTGATTAGAAGGGAATTTTTAGAAGAAGGAAAGAGATATACCTTCTACAGTAGCTGCAAGATGAAATCAAGTTGTAAGCGACAGCTAAAAATTCACATACCCCTTTACTACTCCTTCAAAAACAGTGGAAGACAAAATTAATTTGTCTCATCCATTTTTTGCAAAGATGAAACGGAAAAGGCACGCTTCCTTTTTTGCGGAAAGAGGAAAAAAGGTAATAAACCACTTTTCCACATTAAGATCTCCAGGTAATAAACCAGTCTTTTAAAGTCTACTGATCGTTTTGACATTGTAACCCAATTTCTTGACTTACGGGTTACTAAACTTATTCACATCATGTCATTCAAAATTTATTTTATGACAATTAAGAAAAAAAAGGTTTGTGCTAATTGTGATTCACAATTTCTTTGGACTGTTCATGATTCCCGAACCTCATCTGCAGATTGGATAACTGTCCTATGCCCTGCAAGACATAGGACATAGATTGAAATATACTTATGATTGTTTACATAATTTTTTAGCGATTAGCACTACTTCACCTCTTTTTCATTTTTTCCCAGATTGAAGAGGAAAATTAACCCACAGCTGATTAATTCCGTTTAAATGAAATCGCGGAATTCTTCCACAACTTCCGCAAGGCATAAACTTCCGAAGGGTGAATAATTTGAGAAGAACGTAGGCGGGAAGTAGGCAACAAAGCACACCCATTCCAATTCGCCATGGCGACGATGACAGTGCCAGTGCTTAGTCACCTTGGTGGCTTTTATGGTAATGTCCGGTCGGCAACCATGTGAAGTCGAAGGAAAGGAATGAAAAAAAGATGCCGTAGAGGGTGGCGGCAGGAGAAAGGGCTTAAACAGGCATCGCCTGACACGCCGTTTGTATAAACACCTAGCCACCGGTAATGAAGAATTTCTCAGATTATCACAGCCTGATAAAGTATGTCATATGAAGACGAATAGCTTCACAATCTCAACTATTCGCATTGGTAGAATTTGACTGGGCAAAAAGAAAAGGAAGGGAAAAAGGAGTAAATAACCTTTTCCAAAACCACACTTGCCCAACCTTGAAAAGAGGTGGGGAGAGAGAGAGAGAGAGAAGAAAAGTGGGCTTCTGTGCCATATTAAATTGACGTATACCTGTCTTTGTTCCAAAAATTTGACCTTTGTCACATGTGCTGTGACAATGTGTACTACAGGAGGAGGTAGGAATCTAAGATATTCAAGACTTCTTTCAACACCATCAATCCTAGTTTAACAATTTTCAAACCTTAAATGGGATGTCTCTTTTGAAGAGAATGGGTTTAGAGTTTCGCCTTAGAAAGTGAATTAATTATTTACTAAAGTTTATCCACAATGTGATAACTTCGTCTCAAACTAGTCTTAATGAGAGAACTGTGGAAAAAGGCGAAACTTACAATAGAATTTGCTATTTAAAATGGCGTTTTTGATATGTCATACTTTTTAATAAACATGCCAAACAGCATGGCAAAAGGGAAGAGGAAAAAATATAAATGCTCCAAAACAGAGGCTTTTCTTTTACCTCCTGAAAGACATATGAATATGGAGCTACCGAAGATAACAAAGATAAATCAAAACACTAAGGGACACATTGTTGTGATATTTTAAATAACAAGACACACCCCTTAACGGAAGGAAGAAAACGAAGAAACCATAAGAATAAAGGAAAAATGTCTAGACCACAGTAGATTGGCGTATTTTTACCGAGGAAGTTGGTGTGAAGGTATGAGACAAAAAAGATAGATATGTTTAATCAATTAAAATTAAAGTTCATAAATGTGCCAACACATGATTGACATTTGCTTGATGGTTGATTAATAACCGACTGTGCCAATAATATGAAAAAGTTAGACTTAAGAACTGAAAGGAGCCAGGCTGTCTCACCCTCCTCTATGCAAGCGCATCCACGTGGATATGAAATACAAGTAAACAACAAATAACCCGAGGTAAAACACTAATTCTTCCAGATAAAAAACAAAGGCTGTAATTGGTGGATTTCGTTTAACCACACCTCGTTTACAGCACCCACGCACAAGTACCCCCCTTAAATGAGGGTAAGAGTGACCTCAATTCCACTTATAATAGGGTTCGACCTTCTCTGATGAGATGAACAATCATTCAGGTGAAGAGTTCTGGGAATTCTCCAGCATGTGTCTGGGGCTATGGAAAATTAATCACATACGAATGTACACAGGCAACCACCGAGCTTGAATGGACCAATGGGGTGAAGTGGGTGTTCAAGCCTTGTTAATTCAGTGAATTAGTGGAACGAGGTAATTTGGAGGAGCGAGTTTAACCAGTACTTGCATCTCTTCTTGGAATTACTCCAATCTAGATCACGTGATGAGATGAGGTCGCCTTAGTTTCCGGAAATAGGACCGATTAGGTGTGGAGACTCATTAGTACTGTCATTGGGCAACATTTACATGCTTGAGCTATGGCCACATCCGCCGCCACTTAATCACCGTCTGAAATGACTACTTTTAGCAGTTACGACCCACGTGACCCGTCTGGGACGCCGTGAAAGCCCCTACAAGGGCGAAGGGGATAAAGAGGGGAATACCGTTTATCAATCCAAGGTCGAATTATCCTTAAATCTTGCTTTTATTAATCTTCACAAAAATAGACGTACATGGTAATGCGTGAAAAAAAATCCCACTTTAAAAATCAAGATTTATGGCGAGAATTTCTCACTAGCCTTGGGAAAAGGAGAGAGGGGAGATGGGGGTGGTATTGTGACTCAAAAATAGGCTTCCTTACTTGTGCCTCCACTCACTACTTTTACTTCGAAAAAACGCCTTTGGAAACAAAACCGACTCGAAGTTTAGTACTGGCATTTGACAGCAACCAAACCGAAAAACTGGGTGGAGAGATAAATGGGACTCCATCATTCGACTACTATTCTTAACTCAAAAATAGTAAAACGCGGTCTTATAGGTGGCGGTGGGTAAGGAAGGTAGGGAGATAAAAAGTTAGAGGCACAAAGCCAAAGCAATTAGGAGCAAGGAAAGTAGAATAGGGCATGGTAATTATGTTCTTTCCTCCCCGTACAAAGACGGAGGGGAGAAGAGTGAACTTACTCCTTCGAGCTGTGCACATTGGTGAGACATATAAAGTTTGCACGGACCTTTCGGAGACTGGCCAGAATTTGTGCGAACGGTGTGACAATGGGTTCATCGGTATGGCTAAAAATGTAGAGGGAATCACGTCGTGAGCTGGGAGTCATTCTAGCACTTTTCAGGGGGATGGTTTGCATTTGAGAGGTTGTGGTATCACCACATCCCTTCGGTCTGCTTCGAGACATGAAATTGAGTCGAGAAAGGCCACTCCTATCACTCTTTCTAGTTAGCATCCGTTTACGGAAGGAGGAGCCAGAGGAGCGTAATTTTATGAATCCTGTCTTCTTTCGATCCGTAGGAGCACATCTGGAGGGGGATTCGCCTTCAACGGGAAGATCAACTACTAGGGAGCGTGGTCTAACTTCGACAGGATCGGATTTCCTTCCAGGCATCACTTTGCGTCGATTCACCATCCCTCCTAGAGGCTTGTAGACAGCCTGAGTACTGACACTCGAACTCCGCCGACTATGTTCCAGATCCACAGCTTCTGCGACGGCTAGACGGGCTGTGGCCTCGACAACTAACGTGGGACGGCGTCCCGTCTCAAAATCAACCTCAAAATAGGGAGTCGAATGTCGTCGAGACGGATTGTCAGTGGCGTGACCGTTAGACTTATTCCAAGAGAGCCTTCGACAATCGTCACAACACAGACTAGCCAAACTCGAAGCCGGTTCGGTGGTGACTGCAGGTAGGATGTCAACAGAGGACTTGGAATGACGCTGTATCTCAATAATTTTGGACTCTTTTCGGCCTAGGATACAGCAGAATCGCCACATACGCAAGCCGCCACAGAAGGAGGATGAGGTTGTGTGCAGTGCTTTCTGGCTACAAGCAGCGCGTATGTGCTGTTATTGGCACTGGTATTATCCACAAGTAATCCACATAGTTGAGAGGAGGATAAGGAGCGGTAAGTCCAATTTGTAGAGCCGTCTCGCGCGTATATCACCCAAGCTCTCTCCCGAAAGGTGTGAATATGTATGTATATATATATATATATATGTATATACCTAAATATAATATAAATGTACTTAAGCGGGTGTTTCAAGAACTGAGCTACTACATGCTCCAGCTAGTGGACAATTTATGCAGTCGCATAGACACACACGCACGCACGTAAGCAATGTGTGGGGATGATTATAAGTGGACACACAGACATGCGCACACAAACGTACGCACGTGTTTGCCCTTTCCGGGTATAAGCGTGCGTGCTCAGGTGTGTGTGAGGCAGACAGGCGCACGTGAGTGCCTAAGCCAATCAGCGTGCCGAGCATGCGACTTATTGGCTGGCCTGTCTTTCTACATCTCGATTTGGGGGCGAGCCAATCACAGCAACGCAGATGCAAGTCAGTTAAAGCATTCGACCCTCGCGTCGCCTTCACTTTTCACGTTCTGGCAGTACTGGCAACTGCCGGCAGCCTGCGCTCTGGCGAAACACGAGTGGGAGCTCGTAACTTTATCCTCACGCATGATAGGGTCATTCAGGGCATTGTGATTTTGCTTCCTAGACAGTTTAAGGTTATTCAATCATCATCGTCAGAACGATCTCTCTTCCGTTATTAAGTCTGCTTAACGTGTTTTGATATAGTTTAACCTCAAAGCCAACTCTCTGTGTTTAACGAGGTCAGCATAAGTGGATTCGTTTATTCTACCTGTTTAGACTTGTCTCCATTGGGGAGAATATTATAAAAAATAATTTTAAAGAGTCTAGATGACAGATAAGATTCTACGATAGCTGCAAAAACGGTAAATAAAGTGATGGCAAAGTTTTGAATAGACGAGCTGTTGTATTGATTATCGATTTCTCCCACGTGGTGACACATGTGAAGCCAGTAAATCGATACCACTCTGACTTCAGCCTAGGTGACGCATGGGGACTCTACCAATTAAAAATTCGCAATTTTTAGTGATTAAAACACTGAAAAATGTTTTTTTTTTAATCCCAAGTTTGTAGCTGAATAATTGGACAGAAATGAAATTGAGCATGAGGTAGAGATCAAAATTATGAATGTGATGCTTAAGTGGGCAATAAATGGTCCCACTACTTTGGGCAACCTGTCACCATGATGTGTTTGTCCGCTGTAGTGGAGATATTTGCCCCACATAAAAAAGAGGGTAGCGTTATTTTGTCCCCACATTTGGCTTTATCTGGGCCCTGGCAACTCAGCCCAATTGCATCACTGCATGCTTGCAAATGCTTGAACGGCAAAAAAAGAGCATAAAACCGACAGAGCAGTAGAAAAATGCTGATTTTAAAATTAAGATGTCAATTAATCGCCATTTCAGTGTTCACTGGGGCCCTCCCACTAACACACTCCACGGGCAACTGATGGAGTGTTCCAACAGCAGTATCGCAATCTCCAATAGGGGTGTGCATCCATTTAGGCCTTTATAATGCGCGGAGAGTTATGGTTTGAATTAAGAAATGCCTATAAATGGCATTTAATCAGACAGGTAACCCCCATTTCGTGCTGGCTTGCCATTGGGTTTGAAAAGGCTAATTAAAACGAATAAACAGATGGATTCTATCACTGCCTAAATAGGAATATCTTTTTTCCTCCCAACAGAAAGAGGAGATTATTTATTCACCACTGTGAGACAATTGTCGTCTATGCAAATTGCCACAGGCAAGCACGTGCTGTCTACTAAAATAGCTTGTTTTTCACGTCTCTGAATAGAAGGTGAATGACGAAGATTAAAAGAAAAAATAGGGATTTTTAGCCATGCCTTAGCCATTGAGACTTGTCCCTGTCGCGCGACCAGCCGCGTCGCACACGATGGAAAAGAAAATTGACTTCTCAAATTAGATTTACAAATTTGGACATTTTTAAAGACCAATTTATCTAATTCCAAATTCATTTATAAAAGTAGACTATTTTTGTATTAAATGGAGAGAAAATAAGGAAATGATTTTGTGCCTCAAAAGCACATTTTAAAGCTTTTGTCGTTCACGGATTACACTGCCAAGGTGAGTTATGCTAATATTGAAGAAGTAATAGGTAGTAAAATCGACATCGCCAGTCTCTCTGATTGGCCGAGAATCAGCCAATAAGGCAATTAAATCAGCTATCATGAATGAAATTTTAGCGTGAAAAATGACCAATCAAAGCGAGGTTTGAATACGACCTCGATTATGTTATTCTACCAGAACAGTGGAGAAACCGCCTATCGATTACCGCCCAAAGGAGGGTAGAAAACGCCGATCCGCTAATATCAGCTTGCCTTTACATGCACCGCATAAATCAGAACCTCTAGGGTTCAAATGGTCTCTAACTTTTCTTGGAATCCAACCCATCCCTGGGCAAGCAATTTAATCAGCGAATTCAAATGTTTTTGCAATGGTTCGTTAGTACTCGGTTTCTATTGATTTGCAATTTTATACGTTAAAAAGCAGAAAATGGAAAATAATAAACTAGTTCGTTTCATCTCAGAGTAGGATTATGCAAAACATGGCTAAAATAGTTGCTATAAACGCGGTACTTATATGAAATAAGTAAAAATAATTATATGTCACGTTCGAGTTGATGTATGCTAGAAAATTTAGCAGTTAATTTTGGGAATTCCCTTCCCGCATAGGTCATAAATAACAATCTAAAATGTAACTAACTTTTAAATTAAGTGATTGTTTTAAATTAAAACTGAATTTTACCTACTAAATAATTCGTAACTAGAATGGCAATGCGCCACACGGAAATAAGAGCAATTTTTTGAGGAATAGCATATTTAAAGTTATTATTTATTGTCAAAATAAGAAAGCTATAGATGCAGCTTTTTGACATGCTTAGTTAGTTTAACATACTCCTTAAATGGAGGTTTAACTTTCCTGCCAAGCAGTCGAATAGATGGCACATTGTCGAAAATAATAAAAATGCCTTTTTGCTGTAAAATAGCAGAATTGTCTGTCTTTTTTATTTACCCGCACGAAACGATCAAATTTTTCGCCCTTTTAAAATCAGCCTGTGCCGAAGGTATGCTTTATTTTCCAGAGTGGTAATGTAATGATTTAGTTTGGGAGCTGTCATAGGTAACAATACAGACGTGGTAACTCAATGAATAGAGAGAATTTCATTCAAAATACACTTTTTTGTGAACCATAGTCTAGCCTTAAGATGTACAAAACCAATTAACTAATCCTGCCCTCACAAGTACAGGTCAAAATCAGGAGGAGAGTACAGGTAAAATGGAATGAACTGTGAACAATGAGATCAAATACATGCCTACCAGCATAAAATTTAAAGACTGCCGTTCCTGGCTTTTTTGGTTTACAATTCGCCAACCGCGATGTGATAGTCGAAGGAGAAGAATAATTAATGACGACGTTTAAAAAAAGAAGGAGATTAGGTATCTCTGCAATTTCAAAACCTCTCTGCTGAAAAAGCTATTGTCGTGCTAGTGGCCTCCCAGTCCTCCTTTACGCAATATATTGAAAGACTTAAAGCCACATCATCTTTATCTCTTTGTTAAAAACAAATTTAGCTACAATTTTGGGTTTTGAGGACAAGTAAATAACTTAAAGTTTAACATGACGAAAATTCAATAAACTGCATTTGGTTCCCTCAAATTCTCCAATTCACTGGTTTTTTGCTCGTTGTTTATCCTGCAAAATCCAAAACCATTTACGCAAAACCTTCTTACTGAGTATGGTAAAAATTTCAATTATCTCTCCGGCGATCATCCGGTGGGCGGCTTAACACTTCACTTCTTCCCCTTCCCCTCCCTCTCTAACTTCTGCAAATTCCACTCATTTTCCGTTTGGATAGACATGCAAACCCCTACACTCTTTATCTTTTAAACCTTTCGTTTCGGATCCTAAATTCCATAAATATAAAAACTCGAATTTTTTGGTCAATTTTTTTATTGTAACAGTTCATTCATTTGCTCGGGTAGATGGTTGACAAACCATTCTCAACAACTAAGTCGCATATTTGTTTTTGCGTCTCCTTTCATGCGTGTGTGGACGTTTTTGCTTTTCTTTAATCTCAGTCGCTGTTCAAATGAAAGAAAAAGGGTCGAAAAATGATATTCCTATTCATCACCAACGTCGACTTTTTATCGTGTCATTGAATTGTCTCCTGGCTGTCATGCTCACGACAGTTTGCTTGCATGTGAAAAAAGAGCAATATTTTTATTTCCAGAAAGCGTTTTAACTTAAATTGCTTACATTAGCATACTGCAAGGGAAGTTCCCTCTACCGGTTCGATTTTGATTGGTTATTAAAAAGTTTCCCCTAAAAAGTCGATATGGGATCAGGGAGGAACAGTGATCGATAATGCGATAAGTCAAGAGTAGCACATAAAATCTTCAGAAAATCATTAGTGGGTAAAATTTCTCATAAAAATTTGCCTAAAGTGGGCATAGATTTTAGGCATCTGGCTCAACTCCACCACAAACACCTTAAGTAAAAACAATATTTCTTATCTCACCCAAGTAATTAAAAACGCTTCCTTTGTGTTTTAAAAAATTCCGTGTTAGTTGTATGTTCTGAAAAGCCTCTTTTTTATAACCGCTTTTAGGTGCAACAAATAAAAGGAAAAAAATCTTCCACTGTTTGCTGTCGTAGTTACGCAGGTAAGGGAGGCTTATCATTTTTCTTCACCAAAATAAGCCCAAACACCGTTCCTGGTGAGGACTCAAGTAAGACACCAACTTCTTTTAGCAGGAGATTTAATTAGCTCTATTCAGCAGTCACCACTCCCGAGTAGAAAAAAAATACATTAGCTACGAGTGTTTTTTTGGGGGGGGAGGAGGGGTTGGAGGAATAAGAACGACCAACGCAGATGGTGAGAAAAGGAGAAGAGATGCTAAAGAAACCTAACAGTAGACTCACAAACTACTAGACTGTTTTAAAAAAAAAGAATTATGAAAAAAAAAACAGCAAAAGTTCCGAACAAACGAGTCCAATGTTCAACATCTTGCCACGATGTTGGACGGGGAACATTTTTTTCTGGAGGGGGGAAGGAACAGGGACTATTTTGAGCCTTCGAAACGCTCGTGATAAATTATTTGCAACGGTTGTGTTAGAATGCAATCTTCCTTTTTGGGTGCTCTGTTTTTGAACCACTGGACATCTCCCGAACGGGATTAATGGTTTGGACAAAACTGTTTCGGTTTATAAAAAAAATCCGCGCAAGCACAAATTCACTCACGCATATATGAGACAGCTTTAAAGGTATTATTCGAATTTAAAACATAGGCGGAGTTTTGAATAAGTTCTTTGATATTCTAGTAAGGGTAAAATGTTGGAGTCAGTTCCTTAAAATTTGGATTTTTCTAACGCTTTACCTTTGCCGCCAGTTTATTATTATTACAAGGAATTTTATTACACAGATCGTTTTAGTCTCCCCACTACTTAACGGGGCGATAGGGCAGAGCTCCGCTTAATTTCACAGCGCCTCCCTAGGCCAAGAATAAACTTAATTCCCGCCCTGCATGACAAATCCACTTCAAAAGAAGGACATTATCCCTCACTTTAGAGACTGTATACCTAGCAAAAAGGCTACAAACGGCAACTATGTGATGGGCGTACTTGAGTCCGGAAGCATTCATAATAAAAAAGTCAATAAAACCACGACGACTTCAGAGAACTACTTCCATCTCAATTTCCGCTTGATGGCGAGTAGTGGAACAAGATGGCACTGAGATAACTCGAAATAATCTCTAATGAAATGCCTACAATGCTGAAGCAAATATGGGGATTTATGAGTGTGATACTTTCCTGGTGCTTTTAGGGAAATTACTCAAGAAAGGCAAATGGCAGGCAGAATTTACTGGCTGTAGAATGTCGATCAAACGAATTCTGGCCGATCAGCATCCAGAAAATGTAATGTCAGCATCAGTGACGGGAGATTTGATTACGCCATTACGACCACAGGCAGTCAAGGATACATCCATAAAGAGGCACAAATGAAACCCTAAATATCCTCTTTTAAGGGATAATCTATCACAAAGCATACATAGTTTGCACACTTGTACTAAATTTTAATGAATTTTTGGTAAGTTCTTAATTAGGTGACAGAAACGAGCAACAGATTTAATCAAAAGTTTTGACTCCGCGAACTCATGCTACTGTTTACAGAAGGGATATAACAGCCAAACCGGAAAGCCGACTGTGAATAAATGGGTATCCCGATACAACCCATTTTACATTAATAGCCACCTGGAAATATGACGAGTTGGCACAATTTAAGAAGCAGTTTCGCTTTTTAAATGGTGCCAATGCTTACGTCATTGTCGCTCGAAATTTCTGGGTAAATGGACACAGCCTTCCTAATGCGTGATTAAGCGGGCGAAAATAATGTTTTCAAAGCGTTGTGCCATCGTTCTCAAATTCACCTGTTCCCAAGGTACTTTGCCTCTGATTGATAGATCAAACAAACCAATTAAGTGGAAGAAATCAAAAAATCCAAACGGATTCCCTCCTGATTGGTTAAAAAGCTGACAAGAAATGAATTAGGGTAAAATATTAATCAAACCTTAATTATGACATCTTTTTTTCTATCATTGTAGCCATGGGATCATAAAGTAGGATCAAGCGTAGCCTGTGTTTTTTCTTCTCCTTTCCTAAAATTAATGGAGAATGAAAGTTGGAAATTGGCAAATTTCCAGAAGGAAAGAGATTTTATCTTTTCTTCTGGTTTTTTTAAAACGCAGAATAAGGCATAAAATGAGCGCAATTCACTCAGTCTGTTGTGAACAATTAAATGGACACGTAGTAGACAGTATGGTGGTTTGTTTTCCTGCCAGATTGAAAGGCCTTTTGTCAGCATAATGATGAGCAGATTTGACAGAAAGATAGAAACAAATGTACTTACACTGACAATGTGTTTAGTCACCAAAATGATGTAACGTTAAAAGTTTAAATACAATGAAGTCATTAAAACGGTTGGTGGATTTGTAGCAATTTTTAATAAAACCACATTCGCTCCACACTTTGTTTACAACGACGTTTTTAACTGCGCAAAATAAATGATACAGATGAAAAGTTTAATTGAAGTCTAGCTCTTTCCATAGATCAGAACATGTTACTAACGAATAAAATAAATCGTGATTTGGTTATAATTTCCTACCTTCAAAAGTGTCACTGTCTGCGGCAATAATATTGGGTGGTTAGTGTCATTATTTACTTATCACTGCGAAAATAAACAGTTCAGTTGATTTGATACTTGACATTTTCCTGTCAATGGGCAAACACATTCAGCTCTTTCTTCTGTGTCATTGTGGAGATTGTTGGGTATGAGCATAATCGCTTTGTCAGTAGTGTTTGGGTGTATGAGGAGGAACTGTCAACAGTGCCCGACCGTTGGTTCGAAATGATGTCAAGGGACTGATAGCCTGACTACTAATGTCAGCAGGCATTTTGAGGCTGCTTGGCAAATCTACGCAATTTACGCTCTGCGGAGAAAGAGAGGGAGGGAAAGGAATGAACAGGACGGCAAAATTATCACACATTTCAGACTGTGCGCAGTTAAATCTGGTTTTTTTTGCTTGGGTCCAAAAACACACTTTTATTCGTAACAGTTACATTTTTCAAATGACACTATTACTGTTTAGCCTTCGTAAACCAAAATTTGGAGGTTTATACCATCCTTAAAGCCACGAATTTGTTGCCTTTTCAACTAAAGAGATTTATTGGCGGAAACGAGTTGGTGTTAAGTCGCCCTCAAATGACAGTTCCTCTGTAAAATAGTGGATTTTAGTTAAAAGGAAAAAAAGTGGTCTCGATTGGCAAAATAACTCCTTCTTCTGCCTCAGATAAGCACACTTTCAACAGTACCGATTCATGAAAGCCATAACCAGCTGTCATCTGCAAGCAAAGTTGCATGGAAAAATTGAGTATTTGTTTAATTTCGCCACGTTATAGCATAACTTGGTTTGGTGTTTACTGCGCACTTTTATCACGATGTGCCAACTAAATTTGCCCTTATTTACAAACTTTAAACCGAAATTCCTAAATGGGCGAATTGTGGTAAGAAAAGGGGTGGTATTGTAGTCGAGTTGGAAATGTGGCTAATTTTGGCTCGGACTAAAGACAAATCCTGTCAGTCGACATCGAGAATGCATTACATATTCATTACTAATTCATAACAGTCAAGAGCAATCATAACTTGAGGAATTTTTACACTGAGGCAAAGCGAATAACTAAAATAGTCCTTTTAAATGCAAGAAGAAGCATTTATTCGCCCCTAAAATGCTGTCTGACAAATTTTAATGGATAGCACTGAAGCTCTCTTCATCTCCAATCTAGTGATGATTGGCATAGGTAGCAGTAGTCAGCGTAGTTTAAATGGTGATTAGCATTGACACTGCATTTCCACAACCATTTCCTAGGACTTTGTAGGTTATCTCGTACGCTCAAACTATCGCAGCTACTTTTCTTGTCTCGCACAAAATAAAGCCACAATGAACTTCGGATCATCACCTCGGAGTTCATGCAGCCTCCAAGTTACTACCCCGTGAATCCAAAGAGCGTGACTGCTTTCGCATCCTCATCGGCCTTTACTATTTAGTAATCCCAGAAGCCTATCCCTTTTGCATAGCGGTTTTAAAATTTGCGAGTGTAACAGATCATTCAAAAGTGAATTAATGTGTAAACTCATTAAGCATCATGAAGTGGTAACACAAAATGCCCAGTTTTTGGACGTTTTGTCCAATCAGCACGTCGAGTTTGCGTCAAACAGTTCCTCGAAGTCGCTGGTTCCCTACAGATCAACTTTCGAGGCGAGTCTTTTCGGTGAGGAGGCGTCGACATCTCTGCTGTCGCATTGATTAGTGAGCGGGAGGTGACGGTGCCAATGTCATTTGCATTCAAATGGCAATATATCCATAAATGTGATGTCTTCTATTCCCTTTCCTAATTAGAGTTACTTGTCTCTCACCGAAAGTTGTCTAGTTAATAAAATAATTTGTCAGCCTTGGAATGACTTGCAACTTATTCCACCCCGTTGTCCTCCATGGAATGTCGATAGGGAAGAACAAAACAGCTACAATTGTTGAACTTGACTAACGATGGGAAAAATCAGTGTGCAAATGAACTGAAATTAGTAACACAGTCCAGAAAGGTGGATGAGAAAAAAAACAACAAGCGCAGCAGTGACAGATGGTGGAAAGATCTGTGAGAGGTAAATAAGATGGGCGCTTTCATGTGGGATGCGCGCTGCTAGTGATTGGACAGTCTTCACTTATTGCAAAGCCTCGTTAAAGTTCCTCAGATTTAGTGAGCTCATCAAAAATATGTATATTATGGCAAAACCCAGCTAAGCAGAAAAGTTACTGCAACCCTAATTTAAGGTTACGTAAGAGGTAGTCGTGAATGGATTACAAGGGTAGCCGTGGTTGTGGTGGGGGAGATGAAACTAAGATTTTATTGCTTATCCCAAAAAGTAAAATAAAATCCACCACCCCACTCTCTCAAGACCTTTATGCTAGGGCGTATCAGATCGAATAAGATTTTGTAGTTGCATAGGCAGTTTTATCGCTCGGCTAACCAACTATCACACGGACTGCGTTGCTTGTTCGCATAACAATCAAAGTAGGTTTATTTAAAGATGATGAAAGTTTCGATCTTCTCGTCCAAGCAACGATGCTAAATTGGTTAGTGTACAAGGAGCATATCTTTTCCTGGGCAAAAATAACGTGACTTCCAACAAAGGCATTAAACAAGTTTCTCTCCAGAGTCCTATAAAGGTCCTAACATACGACCAACAATTTGCGATTCCTCGCCGAGTAATTGCAACATCCATTACTAACTGCGCATTGAGAATAAGGGCTAACTTCTGATCACCGAACTCGCCTTATTCCGAAAGAACGACGAGGGTGGAGGAGACGAGTCAACGGCTTAATCACACTAACTTACATTGCTCTGAAGGATTTACGACCAATCTTGGCGCCTCCTCAATGAGAAAGTCTTGTTGAACCGAAAAAGGGTAGAGAAAGATAAAAGTAAGCAGGTTAGACAACTTGATGGACTGCCATTCGTTAAGTCTCAAATTCGATGGTGACAGTTGCACTTTAGTGGTGTTTGACAAGCACGAGAAAGTCAAAATCGAGAAACACTACTGTCAGGCTGCTATGCTGGTGGTTGCGGTGAGTGAGCTCAATCCACATAACTTTGTTTGATGTCTGCCACCCTTAAATGCCATGGAAGGTGGAAAAATTCATTCAAATGTGCAAACTCTCACAACTAAGTGGCCTCCAAAGACAAGTCGCCATGTAGAGTTCACTCCAACCCTGAGTTCTGTGACTGCAGCAAGACCTTGCCTTAATTATTAAAAGTGGTTTTTAAAATACCGTCCATGATTTTGCTAACTTTACTGGCACCTTTCGCACAGTTGCTTATAGATTAATTCAAGACTGGTGGCGGCCGGAAGGGAAGGATGATAAGGCCCAGAACGGGAGAAAAACTACGTGGTGAAACAATGAGCATTTCACTTGCAAAAGCAAGTAGGCGGACATCTCAGTTTTCGAGGTTTGGTCATTATCTTAGTGCAGTGAGGCCTAATTCAATGTCTATTGCCTTCCAAATCTTTTATTGGATTAAAAGTAAACTTCTCTTTTAAATCTCCGAGGACCCTCTACAATATAGAAGACTTTAAGTCCATTTTAAATACTCTTAGCTAAAACATCGCTCGATATTTATGAAACGAAAAAAAAAGAACAAAATTTAATTTAAAAAAAATATGTTATTGAGAAAAATAGGCAGCAAGGGCGCATGAAAGGTCAGCTGCACAGCCAATCAGATTTGGGCTCAAAAGTGGCTGCAGTCAATGATAATTAGGTTCAGAAATAGCAGAAGTGACTCCTAATTTTAAATCCGGTTTATCATTACATGCGTAATCAAAAGAGTTGAAATGAAATTTGACAAACTACCTATCATTTTCTTGCAAACAAGAGGTGAAAATGTTACTCATTAGTGCTATCATAAGCGGAAATGTTGCCGTACTCCGTTACCGCCGTAACAAAAGTGATACACTTCAATCCAGGCAGTGTTAAAACAAGTGACATTTCATGCTCTAGGTAGAGGTATTAGGAGATTTGATTAGCCCACCAAAAGGGATGATCCCAGTCTCCCTAATCCAATTCACTTCCACCTTATTCAATAAGGAGGAATTACGGGCGTCGTAGCAAGACATCCGGCTGATTAAATTAATTAACTGAGGATAACTTTATCAGAATATTATTAACAATTAGTGAGATACCCTTCTAAAAACAAATTTATATTTTTATACATCACAGGGGAGAGGAAATATGGGAGGGAAAAATGTGCACTTTATCTTTTTTGTTTTGACAACGCAAATAAGATCTATACTAATGACTATACCGTTGAAAAGGTGAAATAGGCATTTTTACCACTGAGTAGAATCTTCTAAGCAAAATCCACTCAGAGTCGAATCCTATTGGCTGAGGAGGGGGGAACTAGATAATAACCCTTATCTGGTTGGGAAATTGGTCTTTTCACTGAATGGTGCACAATTCATTAACTCATGGACATAAGAATGGCCTATAGCAAAAAGCTGAGAAAATATTGCAACACTCTAAAATGGAATGGCAAAACAAAACATCGTTTGATTGGCAAAGTGCTCTCCGAGGGGAGACATCCTCAGAGCTTAAAATTAAAAACGTCCAGGATCAAAGGACTAAGGAAAAGAGAGTAGCGAAAAAGCGGTCAAATTGGACATGTGCACAGCGAGCTGCGATTTAATTAGGCGATTTAAAATTACAAAAGTATGGACTGTACGAAAACGATGACGCAAATCGGTAGAGAGATCCGTAGTTGATTAATTTAGGGTAAGCGCGACTGAAATTTAGCATTTACCACCACCACACCTACTTTTTTCAAATTCAGAGGTGAAAAAAATTAGCAAATATATTTCTTTTAATGCGAAAGTCATTTAAAGGTGATAATAAAAAGGGAAGTCACTCACCCCAACAGATTAAATGCTAGCACCTGATAAAAATAGACAGAGCTGGAGCCTCGTGCACATTCATCACCTCCGCGTCAGTCTTTTGTTTTAAAATAAAAAAGACGCGCCGAATAGCGTGGAGAAAAGGCTGTGATGCGCATTTGTAGATGCAAGGAAATCAGGCTACACGAAGACAGTATTATGTGGTTACGGTCTTGCCATGAAATATGGCCTATTTATAGGGTTAAATCTCCCATTATTTTCCTTATATTTATGCATCTGTTTTCTCTTTGGAGTATGACTTATTTGGATTCGCTAATTAGCTGTTGGCTCGGAAGAGACCAGGAAATTAATCGACTAGCAAAAGTGCTTTTTCTCTGTAAAAACAACTGTGGTTAAATTTTAAGGCAAAATATTATCCCCAGATTTTAAAAATGGTCTTCTGCCACTAAAAGGTTCTGCAAGTATGCCAATTAGCAAAGAAATTAATGTATTTGATAGTTTGCACATCTACAGTTTTACTTTTTACTCCCCATAGTCAAAATTTGACTCAATAGCAATTATTATTAATTACAGGGTCACAAGTCTAAAGAGTGATTGGTCAATTAGCTGATCGAAGGTCATTCACCTCCCACTTTAAGTATATAGTGTTGCTAGGGCAAATTATAATATATATTCTATCAGGATAAGGGGAAAAGGGATTCACTTGCTCATCGATTACGACTTTACTAATTTTGCTTGCAAATGGCCTAAAACTTTTCTAAAGTAGATGTCTTTATCTTCGGTTTTGGTTATTTCATGTTTAACTTTTGCCCTGAAACGTCTAAAGAGGCACCGATAAGGCAATGAATGAGTGAATGGTAGGTTACATCCACTAAGAAAAAGTAATTTCTTCTGCATACTTAAGGCATCAGTTAGAGGTAAAATATCACATACCCACAGTATATTCCTAAAGATTATGTGCTGGGTAGGGTTCTAATTTTTGGGCAGAGTTGAAAAAACAATTTATTTGATGGAAAAACATGTTATAATAAGACGAAATTCAAAGGTGGTCATCAATGGTTTTAAAAAACAATCTGAAATTTTTTCTGCCTGGATTTTTGACTCGAACAGGGCATTTGTCATTTGGAATCTGACCTGGATATCCTCTGAACCGATCAGTCCATTTTCTAGTGCGTTCAGAAAGCAGTTTTTTGTTCTTCTATATTTTGCTAGATCTACTAAAAACAAGTGGATCTAAATTTCGAGTTTGCATGAGCTCCAGTAAAATAAATAAATATTTGTTTTAGTTTTAGGAAAACGCTTATTATTTGATGTAGATTTAAGCCACCGAACATACACGAAACCAGCCGTATAGATAAATTAGTTAATTACTGGTGCTTATTTTGACAAGTAAAAATTATTCAGAGTCATCCTTAACATACGTTGGAATTTCAAACTGTAATATTTTGAATTCATGAGTGGATTGACGTAAGATAGTACACTTCAACTCCATTAAGTAAGAGACGAGTTTATAAAACAAATGAGCAGGTTCCCCTTCACCTTATGGTTCTAATAACGCAAAATTTCGCATTATCAATTTTGTAAAAGCGCAAAGACTTCTCTGCTTGGTGACAATTTATGGAGGCCACCAGGATTTACAGGCGAAATGGTCTTTTATGTGGTATAGATACTTAATTGCGTCCAAGTGCTTACTTACAGGGAATTCGGGGTATGGAACAACTCTACGATGGACCATTTGGATTTGAATGTGACCTTTTAAACTTTAATATTAGTCGATTTTAACAAATTTTCAGGAGAGAAGAAACAGAAATATGTGATTTGTACAAAGTGCTTTGCAAAAATAAAGACTTGGGACAAAATACTAAGTGAATTTTCAGCAAATATGCCTGTAAACTTTAAATAAAACATATTAATGATATACCGGAGTTAATATAATACGTGAAGAAATGGAGTCAGCATTTATAGCTGTCATTAGTAGATCTAAGGAAAAAAAACTTTTATTTAAAGGATTTTAGTTGATAAATTAAACATGGCAGCTTTAGTAAAGCCTGATTAGGGACTACAGCAATTTCCTCCATCTTCCTAACAATTTAAATACTTAAAACTGTGTTTCAAAATTGTAACCTATTAGGAAAAAGGGAAATTTGAGGTAAATTTGGTTTTTGTGGTAGATCAAATTCAATTCTGTGCGATACTTGACAACCGACTACTTTTATTTACCGAGCCATAAGTTGAGTTTGCAATTACAGATAGGCTGGAACTTAGGTCAATCGCTAGTCAGAGACTGATAGAGGAAGCTGGATTCAGTTAAAATGTTTAAAATGTCTTTACTTTGTTGAGTATAACAAAATTTTAAGTTGTTCTACTTTTCCTATATCAAAATTTTGGGAATTTGGGTTTATATCTTAAAATGTCACATCCTTTGCCTATTTGTAAAAATTCTTCCCTCTACTTGTTGTTAACATCGACGCATGAAAGGTAATGCATTTTTAAAAAACCTTCCATCAACTCTTTAGCCCACTTGCAAAAACAAATGCGTAGGTGGTAAGTCAAAACAGTATAATCCAAATATGGGGAAAGTGTGCAGGCAAGCTTGCAATATTCTTCAATTTTCACATTGGGTCTAACTCAAAAGTGATTGCACTTTTGAAAGGATGAATTAACTTACAAATTCACGGCGTCGCCACACGACACAGAAGGTCGGCGAGAGCTGTAGGAGGAGGCATCCCCGCTCGAGTCAGGACGGTAGAGGAATGAGGTTCGCCGATTTGGGGTCGGATTGAGGGCCAGACAGCTGGAGTGGACGTCGGAAAAGTCGAAATCTCCCGCATCCTCGCCCAGACTGCTGGTTCTACAAGTTGCAGAGGATCTGTTTTTTTTTTTAAAAATCTCTTTAAGTAATTGCGTAAATGGCGAACCCGAGAGTTCTCATAGGGCCTTACATCTAATTAGCGGTCCAAAAACTGAAATATAATACAAAGAAGCATGTCAAACTTTGCATATACAACAAACGTTAATATTGGAATGCAAAAACAGTAGAATTCTTTGAATATTGGCAAAGTTTCCGGTCATTGTAGAAGAGCAAGAAAAAAAGGCAAAGTAATTCAAGGATAGATACACTTTCAGGTCGGTAAACAACCACACACGCCCTCCAGTCTCCTTGTGAATACCCATAGAACTGAAAAATTTACCGAGACCTAAATTTCTTCCAATAAAAGCAGAAACACCGCTTTATTCCCTTCACCTATTATTGTACCCATCCAAGTTGAAGCATCTTTGCCTTCTCTAGGACGTCAAAAGTGCTAAGGTCTTGTTAAGAGTTGTGCGTTTGTATACATGTGAATTTTTGTCAAAAAGATCACAATTAAGCACAAAAGTGAGCAGGAAAGGGAAGGTTTTAAAAAAGTTAATTTTTTCATAAACTAGGTATCTGCTTAACTCTGTGACGTTTGATGTACTACTGGATTAGAATTGATGTCAAAATGAAAACTTTAGCAGATAAGAATGGCATAATCAAACCCCGGAATTCCAGTATTGATTAATGATGTGCTCGACAGAAAATCAATAGATGATGTAAAGGGCTGGTGTTTATCGATTTTTTGCTAGCAAACTGTCAATGAGTAATAACACAAAAATAATTCGTAAATATTTTGTTATTTCAAAAGGACAGGCCATTTTTCGGGAAGGATAACAAATAAAGTTTTGAAATCGATCCGCGGAAATAAATTTGATTCCTTTTTATTCTTTAAGAGGAAGTACTGGGTACAAAAGACTTTTTTCCTTGACCTGTCATCCATAGAGGAGAAGAAAAGTAGAAAATGCATTTAAATGTCTTTTCCTTCTTTTTTGCTAAAACGGAAAGGAAATCTTCCTGTTGGCTCTTGATTAGGACGAAGTGATTACTTCAAATCATCTACAGCACTTTAAAGTGTCAAATGGGCATCTGGAAGCAGGGGGCAAGACCACCCCTCCTGAGAGGTAGTAGTGCCCACTTGTAAAATGCCCTTGAAATCAAGAACGAAGGAAGTTAATAAAACGAATCCTCTAAATCTATGCAGGTGTTTGTACATAGGACCTCTCATCCGGGCGTCATTTAAACAAAACTCGGAAAATGTCAGTCTCAGTAAAAAATTTATTTTACAATTCAAATTACTAATTTGATTATAAATATTGTGAGAAAGTGCGAAATAAATGGGTGGAGTTGAGGTTACTCTGTGTGCACAAGTACAGTTGACATTCGGCAGTTGAATCACAAATGCGGCAAATTTGTGTGTGAGAAATCACGGCTCTTAGGCCCACATTTTATCCTCCTCTTTGCTTCCCTTTTTTCTTACTTTAAATACGGAAAAAGTTTTCAAAAGGTTACAATCTCACACATTGGGGTACGCAGCATGGGGAGGGGGTGGGGAGGGGGAGGCTCTTCTGTGGTTTTATGTGTACCACCAATTGTCTCTTTCAATATTCTTACAGAAGGAACACAGAGAAGGCTAAAACTCCATTTGACGAGGCAAAATAATGCATGAAGGCATAAAGATAGTGAGTGATAATTTTTCGCCCCTTGGTTGGTCCCACATAAAAAGAAAAATTATTATTATGTCTTAAAAGAGAGCACAAAATCGCAAGTAGCGTTATAAAGCGAATAAAAATCTGATTTTGAAACTCCACCTTCGTGTAATCATGTTGAGGAAAGGAAATTACTAAGAAAATACTATATCTTTACAAATTAGAGAAAATCACAAAAAAAGAAGAAATTTAGAAATGTGGTGTGTCTAAATTAAACAAAATTTATTTTATACCAGTATTATTAATTCTTCAGGAATAAAATAGGCTAATTTTGGGGATGTCTTGACTTCAACTCACGAGCCTGACGTCTTTCCAGAAACCTCATGATAATCAGGTGGCGAGGATTTTATCCCACTTAAGTGGGTATGCGTGAAGATTCTATCTGAGTACTTTCGGCTGTAAACAGGTTCCCTCAGGCGCCTCAAATGCCGTCCAATGACCTTAGGTTGAGTGACAAGGTTCTCGGCATTCAAACTAACTCTTCGTAGACGTATTTGGTTGTATCGGGTGGAGGAGGCGGAGGAGGAGGCTGACGATGCCATACTCTGCGCGTGTCCCTGGTGTTGTAAGTACGACGGCAATCTGCCTCGGCGAGCCCCACAAGTTGACTGGGAGTTCTGCGCTTCACCAGAGGACCAATCAGACTTGCGTGTGGAGATGTGCGCGCTTTTCAAAGGCAGGCAATCGCATTTCGCCATTTACTTTGTGGTGTTGCAAATGAGACACACACACACACACACACCGGAAGGTGCAGGATTAAGCTATCAGAAACCAACTATTTAATCACCTTTTGAAGGATAAAAATTGGAAAACTACTGGGGGAGTTATACTGGCGTTTTAATGATGTTTGGCTCTAAGTAGGGGCAAAACACCTTAAGTTCCTCTTAAGATTTGTCATCTTTAAACAACATTGCACCTCGTGATTGTCGCACTCATGTAAAGGCTAGCAGTGGGTAAAAGGTGAGGGATGCAGGGAGCACTGCGTGGTGGCCAAAATGACCGTTATGAAAGAAACTTCCCAAGAGTTGGCACTGGGGGTGGAACTATGCTAAAGTAAAGCCATATTTCATAAGCCGCCAATCCTGGTGATCATGTAGGTGGTAAAATTTAATTTTGATGAAGAATTCTGCTCGAGGAATTTTCTTTTTACCTTTTCTGCTAATTCTCTACCTCTCAGGTCAAAAGAACTGGAAGGCGTTGCTTTCTTTCTCTTCCTCTCAGGGTGGAACGCTCGTTTGGGACTGCTTACTCGCTCTAGTAAATCGGTCAAGCTGAAGGTTCTAAGGATGTCAATGAGTACTTTGTTTAAATCTGTACTGAAAGAAGTACCGCCAAATTTCAGTAATATACAATTTATATTCCCACCGCAGAGGTTTGCACTTCTAACACACTTACGAATTAAATTTTCAAACTAAACAAATTTTTAACCCAAAATGAGTTAATTTTAGTTTATTTCCTTTTTCCAATTCCACTTTGAAAGGATCCCGCCTTTTTAAATCCTCATTTTTAGTGCGAAAATTCGGTAACATAATAATCGACTGACAGAGAGTTAAATGTGTCATAATAACAAAGAAGTGGGTTAAACGAATCTGTTGACATATTTTTGGGGGATAAAAGGGATAGCATGGGCTACTTTAAAATTGGAAAGGGTTTTTATAGCCTTGTCTACTCTGATAGTCAAGCAAGCTAGTGATACTGCCCGGTAGCTTATCTCACGCATTTATAAACCATTTATTTACTCCAGAATTGCTTTTTTTCTCCATAGCTGACAGCAACTATCATTACTACTTCTGACAGTTCATTTGGTTTGCCAAAATCCCCATAAATGGGCCTGCTTGTAAGCCAAAAAACACGATCCTACATCTGGTTAATTGGTTTCACTCATATTAGCCAACCTGTTTGCAGCCTGACATCTCACGGCCAGGTGGCATACAGTGACAGGAGATACATGTCACATTATTAGAGGCCAAATGCTGACAAAAAATCGCCGCGTTATGTAGATACGACTTGCTGATGGCAAAAAACTACTTTATTTATGCACTCGAGCAATTTTGCATGCAAAGCAACAAAACTAAGCCAAATGTGGGCAGCGCCTTTCCTGTGTAGATAGGCCATGCAAGACGTCAAAAGCATTTTCAAACTGAACAACTAGTGCTTTATTCTCCGAAAGCAAGGAATGCTCTCCCCAGGGCTATTTCACACGGTAAGGTAGTAGCAGCACGATTTCGGTCCAAAGGCAGGGGAGGTAATACACAGTGTTTTCAATGGATGTTTAAGGGGGGTTAACAACGGGCGATGAGGTGAGCAGAACGCGTGGACGATTGTTACCTTGTTTAGCATCAGGTGTGCTGCGATAAAAGTCTAATCATGTACAGGCCCACACACAATTATTTTCTTTTTATTTCCATTACATAGCTGCAAAAGTGCATAAAAGCTGTCGGCGAATAAGAGTGCCTTCAAAGGCTTTAACCGACGGTGGAAACGATACTGACGAAAGAAAAGATTGCCCTTGATTATTTTGCCATGTTGCTTGTCCAAACAGTGCCTCGTTTTATGTTGGGTGGAAAATCAAAGATAGCTACTACTGTTTTGCAAGTAATATAAAACAATTGTTCGATTGTGCACACCCTGAAAATTGTAATTTAGCCAAAATAAAGTAGCTACTAATACAATAAAACGTAGCATTGTTTTTTCACAAATTTCATTCCAACCGAAACTTTAGATATTCTTATTTTTTAGAAAATAATGCATTGAGAGAAAAAGTGCGATGTTTTGCGTTTTCCTTTACTACGCGGTGATTTAGATGCTAATAAAATGCTTACTACTGTTTATATCCAAAAAAATGTGCAGAAGTGTGATTAAATTCAACGACGCCAAAATTCGTATTTCCTTCCACTTATTTTTCAAATATTTTAAGCTCCTATAGAGTGCCTGCTAATTTGCTGTGGAATGAGCTTGTCTATTTTACCTGTTAGGCTTAGCCTTATTCCAAATTCGGAGAGGGTTCTTGCCAATCCCGTTTTACAGTAATTAAAGGAGGCGGGAAGATAAAATACACTGTTTAAAAGCAGTTTAAGTAATGAAATCCAAAGTAGAAATCAAATGCATTGGGTTTTAAAAGAACCACTTGTTGGTATATAAAGGCTAATTGTTGATTCTCTAAGGATTAATGTCATGAAGAATGTTCACGAATGGCTAATGTGAGTGATGAATGAATTGGTTTATATCAGCATCATTTGGAAAGTGAAGGTTGTAGTGGGGGCTGAGCAAATGAGTCCCATCCACGAGCATTAACAGATGGCAAAAGGCAAGTCATAAGTAGAGACTGTTTGTAAGTTCTTTTATTTGTGCTCTAAAGATACTACGTTTTTAGGATTGCTGACTGACTGCTTTGCAATGAGAAATGCTTTTGCAATCTGCCCCAGGGCTGAAGGAATTGTGCACATGATTGGTTGTCTCCACAGCATTTTACTATTTGCTCAAAAATTCCAAGGCGTAGACCAACCCATAACCCAAAAAATTGGTCAGTTTTGTACATGGGGCAGTGCACATGGGAGGCCGGGAAATTCCGAACGAGCTCCGCCCAGCCCTTACATCCATACACAGTTTAAAGGCGAGCAAGCAAGACTATTCCTCGAGAAGTGGACAGAAGCATTGATTGGCGACTAGTGGGTTAGAGGGAGAAAAGCCACACTCTTATTCTTATAGAACACCTCAAAACAGGACCTCACGTCTCCTATAGCTAGCAAACTGACTCGTGGGAAAACACACACTCTGAAGTGGGAGGAGAGGGTGAGTGAGGGAGAGCTGAAGTAAAGAGATGGGGGAGCGAGGAAACCGCTGCCTCTTTTACATCCCTTTCATTCGTGTTCCTGCTGATGCCACCCTTGCGAGCGATGAAATCAACCTCTCCTTGGTACTGGGTCACTACATGATGGTGATATGCAAAAAGAACGGTAGGAAGATGGAAGTGAAAGCGAAGCATGGGTGACTAAAGCAGGTTTCTGATTCTGAACGCGAAGGTCAACGTCCTACACGAGTGAAATTTGTGGCGTAGCCGTGTCTCCTTGGAAATAACGGATTCCACATTGTCATTCTTTTAATTGTAGCAAATAAAACACTTGCGGTTATTTCACCTTTGTCATAATAGCCGCACAGACCCACTTGATTGCCCTCCACTTAAAAGGAAAAAATAATTGCTTGTAGCTACAATGAGAAAGGTTTGAAGTTTTTTAATATGCAAAATGTAAATTGAATGTGGAGAGGCAACATGACGCGCTGATATTGGTGAAGTGCGCAACAATTTGGCCCCCAAAATCCCAAACCAGGGAGAACAACGCCACTTGATAGCCCTCAGGTGCTCAAAGGCACTTGCATGGCGCATTGCTTCATGTTCTTTAGTTGTTGCAAACCTTTCCAACATTTAAAAGTCCCATTGTAATGGAAGATGAAAATATTTTGCAGCTTCGAGTAGACTTGGGACGGCAAATATTCACCCTCAGTCCCCACGATTTCAGTACTTAATATTTTATTAAATGAATACTAGTGCCTTTATACTCACCTTCAGAAAATTGTGACTTTTAAGAAAAAAGGTTTTCTCTTACCATATTTTGGTCATTGATGAATTAGTAGGCAGTTGGTTGTCAGTAGTATGTTTTCAATAACAATAAAAAAGAAAGATGGGGGGGAAATTTTCATGTTTTACCTATTAATGAGGGCAACTTAGAACTGGAGGACTAACTATTTTCACTCCTATCTGCTAAATAGGATCAGAAATGATTAATGCTTCAAATTAGTCCCTACTTAAATGCTGGTAGTCAGTAGCAAGTGGTATGTACCCTCATTGCCAAAGTGACTCATTACAAGATTGGAGAGGACTCCAAACCTTAAAAAAGTCCGCAAAATGGTGCATTTCTAAACACTGAATATAATGCAATTAGTTTTTATTAAAATCAAATCCGTTTCCCATTGTCATAGGCCACCTTTCTGTAATCTTGGAAACTGTTGTAGTAAATGTAGGGCGGAGAAATTTTACCTCTGCTTAAATTTTTTATGGTTAAATCAAATGTGCTTTTTGGAATCCTTTTAATTTTTAATTTATTTGGAGCCGAACTTTAGAAAAGCACTTTTACTCAATTTTTTCGGCTTGGGGGGGGGGGGAGGAGACAGAAAAGAAACGAGATTAATCCGAAAGCGCACTATATTCCACCATCTTTTACCTACTTTTAAGCATTGTGGAAGTTTGGTCTTAAAAAAAATGATTGAGAAATTGCAAAAGTGCCATATGTTTGTGTTTATTTGAGCTTTAATTATGCTGAATAGAATGAGATGCATCACCATGTCTCCGTACCTGATGTGGTCTGCTACAAAGTTGCAAGTTGCTTTCAACAATTTTCTTAACAAAATCAACTTTGGTGAAATTATCAAACAATTTTGTACTTATTTCATGTAAAAATGTAGGTTTTTGGGGAAAGAGTAGCTCAATTTTTCGTCCATCATTTGGATATAAAAATTTCTTAAGAAGTTTGGTTGGCAGTTATCATACCAAGGCATCCGTCATCCATGTCGCAGACTCACTTTTTTTATTTAATTTAAACCAAATTTGGCGAAGAGGCTGCATAAAGATACCGTTTGAACACGGCAATCTTCCACTTCCGGTTTGCCGCCAGATTGGCTCTCGGATCAAGTCGGTGCAGTTAATCAACGAAACATTGAGAGCATTTTGGATTAAAATAAATTAGATAGCATTTTAAATTCCTAAGCAAAACTTTAAAAGCAAATAATTTAATTTAAATTATGCAAATAAGAAGTAAATTATGGTTTTCCTGGCACTTTACTGCTGTACATACTTCAACGGGAACTGATCCCTCACCTAATGGAAAATGTAAATGAGATGCGTTGGAGAGGAAAAACCCAGCAAAGTATTTGATAAAACACACCAACAAGATTATTTTGGACGCATATGCACAAAAATGTTAAGAAAATTTGTTATAGGGGTAAATTATCTGCTTGCCTCTACATGAGTTCCTCACTTTTCGCGCCACTTTTAACCTCACCAAAATAGGGAATTATTGGCGATTAAAATCTTCTAAAATTAAATGACTTGATATTATTTTGTTTCTACGGTTAGGAAGAGGTAATGATAAACCGATGTCCAACTAAGCCCTCACACTTGATCGTGCATTTAGGTGTCTGCCTGGAGGACTGGGAAAAAGGCGCCTCATGACACTCGTATCACAGGCCTGGCCAGGCAGAACACACCACTGTCCTGCAATCAAGTCCAAAATCCAAAAATTCGCTAATCACCTCAATGATAAAAAGGAGAGAGGAGGGTGACACCTTAAACACCCTCACATGACCCGATGCTCGAATGAGGGCGACATTAAACGACTCGATCATTGCAAAGTGACGGGGTGGAGGTACCTACTGTCTGTTTTTCCCGTTCCAAAGTCCACAAACGCCATTTTCGAATGTCAAGCGACAGACAAGGGGGAGGGGCGGTGCACGGCGCCCATAATCCACTTCTTTGTCAAATCCTGTCGGGGATAGATAAAATGGTTCAAAGAAGCCTCCGTTCCACCACTAAAAGGGGGAAGGTGGGGCGGCGGTGGGAGTCAGACAACAGGAGGCCCCCTTTGAAGGTTGTTAATAAGCGGACTTTTTAAAAGGGATAAAACTCTTTAAAAATAATATATAAAATAGCAAAATTCAATGTTTTTTCCAGCCTAAGAGATCAATCTCTTTGAAACAAAAATGTGTGATACCCCTGCTTTAAAGCAACATCCACTCCATTCTCCACTCAAGTCCTGGGTCGTGTAAAATTAGCGAAAAAAAAATAAAATTATAATTGAATGCTTTTTGACTACCAGCTGACTTGACAGGAAAAAAATATGTTATTTGTAAATAAGCAAAGTACTTTGCTGCCTAAAGTTATCTCACTCAGTTGGCTTAAAGCCGCAAGGCAGCGTGACAGGTCATCGCACATTTCAACATACTCTGTCACCTTGCTATAAGTTGTGGGTTATGGCAAGACCCTGGCATGAATTTGTTTCAGCGGCACACACTTGGCCTCGCGGGGCCTTCACACTCCACTGGGCTGAGCCTCTTCTATGTCGCCCCCTTGGCGGGGGAGGATCAGGGGTATGGGGCGCATGCCTAGTCCACTGAGACGGATGCCGGAGGCAAGACCCGTGCAACTGACAGGCCTTCGTGTAAATATACAAATCAAGAACCACGCCAAACTAGCAACGGAACCAAATCGTTTATCACCTTCAAAAAACAACGCTTATTTACTCAATAGAGTGCTATAAAAATTGGGCTTGACTAAGAGCCCCCGAAGGACTGTGAAGGCGGAAGATGAATGAATATAGAGGATTTTTATAAAACGATCTCCCTTTTTCTATCCGGCGAATAATTTGCAATACTCGCATATATTTTTAAAAGCATAGGTGTTAGTAAAAAATGAGTAAATGAACCGGATGATTGGTAGCGGTGGAAAGAAGGGGATGGTTCCTCCGCAATCAATTGGCTACGTCAGACGATGTTCGTGGGACAACAAAATCAAAGAGACTTTAAAAACCTCTTAGCAGCAGGGTCATTTAAATGGGAAAGCAAACCGTTTCCACCCAGTGTAGAGGGTTTTTTAACCGGGGCCAACTCGAGTATCCAGCTTGAAAAGGTACACGCATTTTGACATTCCATGAGACATCAAGGAAAGCGGACGCCCTCTTGATTTTAAACCTATGCCTTGGTAGGAATTAAAGTTCTGAACAGTTTTGGTAAAAAAGAATAGGACAGATCTAGGGATACAAATTAAACGACGCATTTACTGTTTGGGTAAGAACTCACAAATGGAAGGCGTCATTTTGAGAGGACTGTGTGACACAGAAGATGGTAGATCCGGAGCGCTTCCCATCGAAACTCATGATGTTTCTTCGCAACACACCTCGCACGGCACCGCACCGTACCGCACCACACCAGAACACACCGCACAAAATTCTATTTTAAACATGGGTGTGCACATAATATCTTGGCATAATTTTTGACTGTGCCGCCAATCAAATCCTCCGCAGAGGAGCATGCAATCACGCAATCAGGCACGCAAACACACACACGCACACACCCGCGGTGTGTACAACCATAATCGGAGTGAAGGAACGCCCACTTCTTAGCCATTTGACGCCACCATGAATTGGCACTTTCAGGCATCCGTGGTGTCACGCACGAGATGACAAGCTGTGACATCACATACGTCATGTCGGCACTCACGTATTCGAAGTGACATCAGATGATCACACAAGACTGCTCCGTTGACACCGAACCAGGCGGAGAAATGGTGAAAGATCACTTGAAGGGCTCTTTGACGAGATCAGTCACTTCCGACTACCGACGCGAGTGATCCTGGTGGGTTACGTAGTGGCAAGTCTAGTAAGGGCGCACTGATCTTGTAAAAGAAACCTTTTTCTTTGTTTCGCTATTAAAAATTTGTCTGAAAAATGGCTTACAAAGTTTAAAATCGACTGATTTGATTTGCTTTTTAATAACAATTTTTTCAGTTCCTAATAAATTAGAATATTTGCGACTGGTTCGATGGATAACAAAGCACAACGACAGCTTTTCTCTCCCTTAATTTTATTTATTTTGAAAGGAAATTTACCTGCAAAAGTGATTTTTCCCTGCCTTTTAAATTAATTAATGTGGTAAATTTATCCGAGAATGTTTACTTCTAAATCCAATCGAATCAGGAGCAATTCGAAGCTGCTCTATGACCTGACAACTATGACAGCTTCAATGCTTTTTTACTAATTAGACTTAAATTTTATTTCTTAAAAATGCAACCCACTGACAACTTTGCTTCTCACAAAATTAATTTGGGGACATCAAATCAAAAGGCAAAATAACTCCTGTCAATCAATGAAAGAATTATTTGACCTTACTATCGTTTCTCCAATAAATGTGATCTCATTTTGACAACCTCTGACACAGGAACGCATTTTGACAAGTGGTCCAAAACTGCTATAGCAAATACTCCAAAAATTCCTGTGTTATAAGAAATTTCTTCTAGTTCCTCTGATTGAGAAGGGTTTTTTTCCCAAAGGGCAAAACTGAACTTTTTATTTATTTTCTAACCAAAGGCTAGGCATCCATTGTTTCCTAAAAAAAAGAACAAGATATGCCTATTCTACTTTTTTATTCCATATTTTTTCAATTTCTGCCATATAACAGAAAAACAACAACTTGGCAGTACGTTTAAAGCAGACATGCTGCCAATATATGGTGACAGCTTTTTTCCCACTTGGTATTTACATGACAGCATGAAAACTTTTAACTAAAAGCCATTCGGTAGGCTTTTGAAACAGCAAAACTATTTCAGTATATATTTTGTACAAAAATTGCATGACCTCCAACGTCTGCGTAGGCTTCGGGTGTTAGCTGTACCCACATTTCGTGCCTCTGGTTATTTTGCACCCCTCCGCCACGTAGACAGTAAATCCTCGTTGTCGTTGAGGCACACACTGACTTACCTTGTCACATCATTGGTGACATTAGTGGGTGAATCCAGTCACAAATCCTCAGTCATGAACCCAGCCATAAAATGCGCATTTACCCGAAGCGTCTTGGGTAGGACTAAACCCACGGTGACTGGCGAGTCCGCGCCGATCTTGAAGTGTGGGTGTCAACCAGCCAAGCGTTAATGCTCCAAAAGGAGCTCTTATGCCTTTGTGATGGATGTAATTTACAGGGGATATGGCGTCTTCCAGTCCTAGGACCCACCGGAAGACGAGATTCAAGGCACGTGGGGCACCAAAGCACCTACCGCAGGTTTCGTCACAGCATTTGTTGATTGGTGCCCTGTCCCCACCCTTCTCCTCGATAATAAAACAACCAGCCACTCGGATTGGGGATGTGACTCCAATTGGTCCAATCTTAATACTTATGAGGTTCAGATGTTGTGCCTAAAGCCTGGGGTGGATTATAAACCCCTCTTTATCCAAATGAAGTAATGCCTACGCCTTGGATCGAAAGCACATTTCAGTCCCTTGTATAAATTAGGAAGTCGGAGGCAAATGTTTTCAAGGTGGATAATTTGGAAAGTTGTAGTAAGATAAATGCAAAGGGTGAATTTTTGGGGGACATCTATATAATTTACAAATCTACATAATTTACCATTTTATACACAATCAGCAACGCTTCGAAGCGGAAAAGAACAAATTCAAATTAGTGCCTTTTCATGACGCGTTTAAGATGTACCTAAACAAGCAATACAGGCGCGGATTCAAAAAAATAATTTAGTTTGTAGTTTTAAGGAAACTAAGGATGCAAATGCAAAAAAAATAAAATAAAGGCCTTCTGGGGAAAACAGTTTTACAAGAATTGTTTTTGTATTGCCAACGCTTGTAATTTTGACTCCTGCAGTTGAATTTGTAAAAAAAAATTAGGCGAATAGCACTGTATTATGTACTGGATTAAAAATGGTGAAATAGTTCCTAGTTGTTAATTAAAAGTCTAAAAGGAGATGCTTTAACTTATTTTCTGAATGACTGAATGCCTGACTGTTGGGCTGACTGATTGTCTGAGTGGTGAAGGGAAATGATATTCATCATTTACTTCAACGTCTAAAAATGCCTTCTTTTGCATGTAGTCAGGTAATTACGGATGAGCTCTGTCCACTCCTTATAACCTTACACAGTTTAATGGAGAGCAACCAAGGCTATTCCTCGAGAAGTAGACGGTACTGATGATTGGAGACTAGTGGGTCAGTGGGAGAGAAGTCCCATTCTTGTTCTTACAGAACATTGCAATGCAGGAACCCACATCTCCAATCATTAGCAAAGTGGCTCGTAAGAAAATACGCACTCTGAGGTGGGAGGGGAGAGGGAAGAGAGAAGATGCGAGTGAAGGGACGGGGAAGGGAGGAAACGCTTCCTCTTCTACATCTCATTCATTTGCATTCCTGCTAATGCCACCCTTGCTGCAAGTGATGCTTTCAACCTCTACTTGATATTGGGTAGCCAAATAATGGTTTTATATGAAATGGATGGCAGAGAGGTGGAGGCGAAATAGAAAAGGGGTAGCAAAAACTGTTTTCGATCCTGTAAACGAAGGCAAACATCTTATTTTAAATGCAGCTGTTTTAGGCCATTTGCAAGTGACAATGCCATTTGTTCTTGGAAGGTCCCACATTAAAATTCCCTTCGGTGTGGGATTCACGACCGCAATAAAACGCCAAACTATAACGGGCTATCCCTTCACTGACATGGTCGTTACCCGGTAAGGTATATTACATTTTGTAGCAGTCGACAGCCTTGGAACCATTGAATCCAAAACACCAGCTCTTTGACTGTTCGTTTGGAGAGTTTCCAAATTCACTCCTTTTACGGTGGCAGTAAAAAACAATTGGCCTTAAGTAAAAGTGTGATATGCTCTGTCTGGAGTTTTTTAGTTCCCCGGTAAAGGATATGACCTTACGCAAAGGACTTGAGGACGGGGGATTTTCCTTGCGGACGTCTGGAATTGGATGGAGAAAACTACACTATCAGATTGACTAATGCCTCCATTTTGAGTTCTGAGCCTTCAACGATGCAGCATCTACTTAAGCCAAGAAGGCTCTAAGAATCACGTAAATGGAGGATCGGACAGTGGCAAATTGACGGGGATGTGGAGTCTGGATGCAGCCCTGACGTCTTAGGCAAAGGTACCTGAGAATAGCAGCGGGCAGAGGAAGCAAACTTAAAGCCGAATCGCATCCGGCATCCAGAGATACCTTTCACACGTAACCTCCTCAACGTAGTGGGGGATGCATAAACATCATGAAAAGCACTACGCCTGGAATCGGAAGTCTTCTCTCAGTGATGGAATTTCATCGTAGGATCATTGTTCCTTGATTAAACCTCACTGGAATACCATTGTGGCAACGAAAGAAAAAATACTTATTTCTTAGGAGAAAGATAGAGAGCTAGCTGGGAAAGACACTGAAATCCGGTAGCTCACGCAATCTGGCCACCACGTCGGTAGTAGGGTGCTCCACCCACAGCACCCACTATCCTCCAAATTAAAACAGTCAGCGCTATTGTACAGAAAAACTTTTTAGAAATCTTTCAACTTTCTAAAAAATTAAATCGCTTAAATAGCATTAATCAAAAAGTGGGCGAATAAAATAATTGTTAAGCTCTTACTTTTTATTTATTGTATTTGACAGGGAACAGTACTTCTCCGCCGGATCAGAGGAATCCGAGGCCCGGCGTATGTCAATGGTCGGTGGGGCTCGATTGAAGTTGGAGAAAGACATTCTCCTCTATCGCCTGGCACAAGCCTCCAGAAAAAATCACGCCTAGTGGAATTTGGAATCGGTTCAACCAGAGAGCTAAGTAAAAACAAAACGAAAGTTGAGGAAGACCACACCCCTTAAAATGTGAAGTTCGGCGCCATCAATACTGCTACCATTTCTGTTGGTGTATGTGTGACATGGTAGCACAGATGCTGTCATCAGTGGCACTATCACACCTTCTAGCTGTAGCTTTACACACCCATACAACCACTTCAAGGCAAAAAAAGGAAATGAGATGACAAAACAAGGCGCATTGTGATTGGTAGACGTGATGAAGGTCGTGACCTCCCTGAAGTGGAGAATAGAAGCCAAAAAACATGAAGTTTATACAGCTTCGAGAATTTAATCTTAACAAATAAGTACAATCTCCTTTAGGATAATTTAATAATCAAAATCTCAAATGAGGCAGAAACGGAGGTGTGGAACTGCAAATGTGGTCCTGCCTTTCTCCTCCAATTCAGCCGCCAGGTCTTGGTGACCTGCAAATTTGTACAGACCGCCTCTTTTAATTGGCTGCCAGGCCATCTGCACCCCATTGAGAAGCTCTTCTTTCCATGGCAGGCTGTCACAAAACCCCCTCAACTCTAGATTGGGCTGATTACCTTCATCTGGACCGAGAGCTGACAGCTCCTTCTATGTACCACGTAGGTAGCTCAAAACACCCTAAAGTTGGAAATGGAGGTTTTAGGAGAAAAAAATCGACGACTTTCCGTATACTACTTTCGAGGGTTGTAATCTTGTCCCACGGGCTAGTGACTGATAAGTGACGTCTGTCGGGTTGTAATGTCTGAGGTATCTCCCCCTCACTTTTGATTACTATTCATCCATCTCCTTAAAATTTATCAAATTTTGCAGAAAAAATAGGCTTTTTCTACTTTTGATGGCATTGATGAGTGGATTCCGGTGGTTGTGTGTACGAGGGAATAGTCTGAGAGGACCTCAAAATTTATTGACTACTTTGTCACTCACACAGCCTTGAAAGCACATCAATAGACGTGAGAACCTGTGGTACTGTGTGCCATTAGCGCGCTTCAAGCAAGACGATCTGGTGAGAAAGTGACACCAACGACTTGAGTGGGTGGCCTTGAGGCGGTGGAAATCACAAAATTGCGGCTGCCTACGGTGTGTCCACCGCAGGTCGACGCTGACTTATTGTGAAAATGGAATAGGTGCAAGATTTTGAAAAGAACGGTTGGAAGGTGTGCTCTTGCTTCTTTTGGCCCCATTAGAAGAGGAGAAAAAAGTGATAAAGTAGAATCATTTCCATTTGTTGCTGCTGGCATGGAGGCTTAATCATAATGTCAATGCCTTGAGTGGCTTTCATGTCAAACAGGTGTGCGACACCGCTCGCAAGCTGGGGTGACAAATTTGTTGTAAGGCCCTTCAAACACACCTAACATACAGACCGTGGCAGACGGCAGTGGCAAAGTGTGCATGCACAGACTAGTGTGTGTATAAAAAAGGTGTGGAACACCGAGGAAAATCCCGTATACCAGATACCTCAATTATACCACGATGGCGGGACCCTCGGTCTCGTAAAAGGAGGTTGTCTGAATGGGGTGAGTGTTTCAAAGACGGTATGAAGAGAGTGAGTAAAAATTTCCCTTTTTATTGACTCGACCTGAAGACCGTTTGACAATCTGCCTTCCACTTAATGCGGGTCTTTTAAGCCCCTGGTTAACCAACTTTTATGGCTGAACAATTCCCGACCCTTTTGCAGATTAGCATTATAGGCACTGTCAGATGCGTGTCGCCATCAGGTTATTTTGAATGAAAAAATGCAGATTGACATAAGAGTTACTAGTATTTAGCAAATGCTTATTCATGACAAAAGGGAGAGAAGATTTGGAATTTATTTACTGTTGCATTCATAAGCTGAGGAGAGAAATGTGTTGCTGTCGCATAGTACAGATGTAAAATGTAGCAAAAAACTTGTGAGTTATCACGTCAAAACAGAAGCTCGCCTAATTTGGTTGGAGAATTTCCTTCCCCTTTGAACCAGTACACTTCCCTTTGAAAGAAACATTGACTCGCGCCTTAGACTCGGTGTATGACAGCATACCTTTTGAAATGACACTTGATAAAATCTCTATGACAGGTATGCATGCATATTTGTTCCTCTCTATTTAGTCTGTAGTGATCCAGCCTTTGTTTAACGTTGGCCCCTGGGCCAGGGTAGTAACCTTGCAGTGCCGCTGTGAGATAGTGAGTAGTATGTTTTCTTGCTGCTCAGCGAGGACTCAATGAGACGCTACAATTCCTCCCCATGTTATTGGGATGGACAGAGCTAGACGGAGAGTAAATTTTTTTCATAAAATGGAGAAATTAAAAGCGTCAATACGGATGGTAGGAAATGTTTTCAGAAATGCATAAATTCATTTACAAATCGCCCGAAGGGTTTTATCATATTAAAGGGTTTGTTAAAGCTTTGCAAAAAAAATGATCACCAAGTTCGACTAAAAGTTATTGACTAAGGTTCTTTGTTTTGTTCTGTTCTTTTTTTGAAAGCCAATCCTTGCAGATGTGCATCAAATGCTTGGACTGAAGGCTTTTTGTCAGATTGTTGTCAAGCATCACTTGCCAAACCAATCGAGGCGGTGGTCAGAGCTAACTAATTTGGAAAAAAAGTCTCTTAGTTTACTAATCAAAAATTACTCTTTTTACATAAAAATGAAGCTTAAAATGTGCCTCTGTATTTCTTCACGTGTTTACCTGTTCTTTAAAGCGTACAACTTTGTTCAATGTTCAACTTTTCTAACATCGCTTCAGTGGATTTTTCCTTTAATCAAGTTTCCTTCCCCTTTTGGGGTCCGAAATTCTTGTGTCCACTTGGTCCTTTTAAAGATTAGATGCCTAAGCCGCTTCTGGAGGAGTTGTGCTGCCGCCGCACCTTCCCCAAATGCCAGAGAGCAGAGGAGGCTTTTGGAAGCAGGCGAACAAGCCGAAATGCCAGTCGATTAGTTTTCACCATCACTTTTTGACATGAGAACTCAAAGATGGAAGAGAAAAATGTAGAAGACACGAAATAAGTGCCACACTGTTAAGGCGTTGCAAGCTTTCTAATGTGTTCATACGACTACTCAAAAGCCTCTGACAAGTAATGAGATGTCATTGTTGTACGGTGAATTAAGGAATGCATGAATTTTTTTACCGCTCGATGGCTGCCAGCTTTTGGGCGTCAAAAATCTTCCAGCCCTCAAAATAGTCGGAGAAGTTGGGGTGGGATTAGCACTGTGTTACCAGTTTAGGCCAACTTTTGGTGAGCCAAATGGGAGAACTGTCTACCTGCACGGAAAGGAGATATTTGCTGTGGCTGGCTAACTTTGCAATGTCCACAACAAAGGGGTAATTGAGGCTATATCCACCTCTGGTAGTCACTCTAATCTTGTGTGCTGTAAGAAGGTCAATGACAACTAAAGTGCCATCAGAGTGGAACGGTCAAAAATAGTTCGCCATGCTTGTGTAAAGATGATGTGTGAATACTGTCGCCTCTTTTGAAGATGAACCCAGAGAGACGGCTGAACGTCATCGAGATGAGGAGATGGTGGTTAAGGGAGGTAGAGGAGTAAAATAACTTCAGCTGTTGCGCCTTTTTAGACAAAGTTCTTTTATACTCCCGCAGTGGAGTATTTGTAGAGGTACAAAACTAGCGAAATGACTTGATCCAGGTCGACGAGGTGAGGAATTAATTCTGCCTCGTGATCCTCTATTATTCCTCACTATAAATTGTGTAGACTCCTTTTTATCATTAAAAAGAACTTTTTTCCTTTTGTTTCGTCATATTTTGCCCCCTGCACCAGTTTTCTGGAGCAGATCATGCGAAAAAGTAAAGAATGGAGGAACTGGCATCCACCAAATTCTGTGAGCTCCTCACGCCTTGGCATTGCACCTTAGGTCAACAGTTTTGATGGTAGTGAGCAAGAAATGGAAAAAAGACTCTAAAAAAGAATCTAAAGTTTATCGTTAAGGAATTATAAGTCTGTTTGTAAATAATGGGCAGATGTTTCGTCATTTAAAGGAAGAAAAGGGAAGAGAAAATAAAGAAAATTACTTTCAGTTTGTTAATATTTCAGCTTTTTTAAAAATTCCTGTGTAAGTAGGCAAATCCAAAGAAAGGTTTCTATTTAATTGCGGAGTAACACCTCTAAATCAGCTAAATTTTATCTTATTTGTATAAGTATTGCTTGGACAATACTACTGGCATGGTGGGAGTAGTATGTGCAGAGTGTGACCGGCCCTATATGCAACACGTGACGCATGCAACGTTAGAATTTGGAAGGAGTTACTAGGCCTCGGGTAAAAAATTTAAAACAAGTCTCATTTGCTTCAACATAACCCTCTTTCGTCCAGCCCATTCACTCGCCTATTCCTCGCCTTCCATTTCCCACCTCTGCCTCTGTCCCATGTCACAGCCGAAGTGTAACAGTGAGACTGGAGATCCGCGTAGGAAACTCACATCTCTCTGCAGATACTATCCCCTCCTTCTTTGTCATTTTCTTACTCTTCAATCACGGTGTCACAGTCTTGGAGGCATCCCAGTCCGTCCAGAATTGTCAATAACAAAGTACTTGGAAGGAGCTTTAGAGTCTATGTAGTGTGCTTGTCCAGACTTATGTGGCCAAATACTGGTTAGCCGAAATCATACCTCCCTAGGACGTGCGACTCATGTTTCTGGGCCATTTATCATCATCATTTTTTGACGACGGAGCCTCCTCTTTTCACCGAACCAATAGCGTGCTTAATGGCCTCAAAACGGAGTTTGGTGGAACGCAGGAAACAAGAAGTTGCGAACCCCGCGATGCGAAAGGAATTATTTTTTGTTTTTAAAACTTGGCAAACATCTTTTTCATTTTAAGCCGAAATCCTCAAGAAAATCAGCAGTTTTTGTCGGAGTAAAAAATAATGGTGAAAGCCTAACTGAGTCCAATTTCGAGGGGAAATGTCGTTTTGGGGAACACTTCTAAAGTGCATCTCAAATGGGTAGAAAAATTACGGACAAAAAAAATTGGAGGAATTTAGGACCTTTTAGAGAGAAGCGAATTCAACTGGTGCCCCGTTACCCTCGTCAGGGCTTGCCTTTCGTCATTCTCTTTGTAACGTCACAATACGAAAAAATTTGCCTAAGTTTTACTACTTTGTTTTTTTAAAGGTCAATTACAAAATCCTGTTTGGTATTTAGCTCTTGTTTTGTTTGTTTATTCTAGAAGTTGAAATTTAAAAGAGCTGGCGAAATGGTAGACCAGTGATTGGGGGAGAGGGGTGAGGGTTTTGTTTTACTGAACTTGGGATTAAAAGCATAATTTTTACTGCTTTTGATGTCCATTTTACGGGTGTCCACACAATAGTGCAATTTCTGATTGCGCACATTTATGAAAAGAAGGCGATACCAAAGGGAGTGCCTTGCCTCTGCTCTCAATGACTAAGGCATACAAGACAACAGCGGAATGGAGATGAACGACTTTTCTCCTAAATGAACAAGGGCGCAAAGTCAGGACACTCAGGCGTGTATGGAGTGCTCAACAAGGAGAAGCAAGCGACAAACGTGTTGTGGGATATTTCTGCCTTTATACCGCTAGTGTAGATGAGATAGAAGGCTACAATGGTGCGGAGATGAACGAATTTACTCCACGGATTGCGTCAAGCACACCATGGTGGGAGCACTCTTCCAAAGATTTAAGCCTTTCAAAGGTGACCGACTGCACATCCTAAAGTCAGTGAACATCTCCGTCGTGACGATTCGCAGAATTAGCAGCCGTCATGGAGGCACTGATGCCTTTCTGTGAATGAACATCCGTTTAGCGTTTGGGGCGCCTATCTGATCACGGACGCCTTGTGGACCTACGGACTGTAGTGGAAGTGCACTTCAGACGGGCATTTTTAATAGAATTAAAACCAGCCAAGAAGCTATGTCACTTCAAAAAGTTGTCGCTTACGCTGGAGGCCATGAGAGACCTTCCGATTTTAGCCAATACAGCAAGTTGATCCGGAATGCCTTGACCTTACAGACAAGTAGGTCTACTTCAAAGCCACCCGGCTGTCTTGATCAACCACTCAGAATGTTAGCTCAAATGTATGAGAGGCCGATTTTAGAAAGCAAATTTCGGTTCCGCCCCATGAACATGTTTTTTTTTTCTATTCTTAATCAATCCACCAGTTCCGGTCTAACGATCCTCCCGCATATTGTGAGGTTCGTGCAAACCAAAAACAACTTTTAATTAAGGGAAAGAATAAAATTCTGACAAAATACTAAGTAAATTATTTAAATTTTTCCAGTTATCCAAAAAAGTGTTTTTGTTGGAAAAATTTCAGAAGCGATCAAGCCGGTGATGCTTGTCATGCAATGGGAAATGCTGCAATTAGTTGGAGAGAAAGGGAATTATCTTACATTTTTTTACTACCTTTGAAAGGACTGTTGCACTACCAAAAGAGAGAATGAATCAACTCTGGAGAAAAGGGAAATTTTGAGCGATTTTGGATTCTTGACCATTTGTCCCCTTAGGGTATGGAGGCGCCCATAGAAGTTCCTTTCCCCGTTTATGTGACATTACGGTTAAATGACAGATACTAGGGTTGTCATTTACATACGTTCCGAGGGCTGAGAAGCCTAGACCACCTTTAAAAACTGAAGCAGACTGAACTAGTCCAGTCCTTTTCAAATACCTTTAGGGAGGATGGAATGGCAGGCGCAATGAACGCCGTGTGATGACGAAGAAAGCTATAAGGTCTAGGGGTTACTTGTTTGAGTAGAGAGGTCCCTCAAAGACGTCCATGCACCTGTCTGTCTATGACAGTCTCAGTACTGCATTACAGTTGTCTTCCCAGGAATCAGCTAGTTCGCAAAAAGCTCAATCCAAGGTGAGTGACTGTCCCAAAATCTGTGTTGAGTGGGTAGAGTCCTTGAATCCTTCCTGAAGAACATTTCCAGCCTTTTCCTTCTAACACACAAAAATCAAGTCCACACTGAGTATAAGGAATGTGGTGGCAGGAAATCTCTCGTGTGACCAAATGCGGGTGCACCACTTCGAAGAGTGTCTTCAAGGTACCATCAAATCTTTCTCACCGAGAAGAAACTAATAGATGTATTTTACACTCCTTCAAAGTGACAAAACCGCCACCGCGCCGGAAGGACTCTGTAAGAACTTGCGCGGACAGGCGTCCTGTCGACACGCCCTCCACGCTTGTTGATGCACATCACACTGGTCCCTTAATCCACCTCCTAATTACTGCAGCAAAAAATCAGACACTTCTTCGTTTGACTTCAACAAAAAAATGTGCAAATTTTGCCGATGAAACTGGAATTAAGCATTTCCTTTTCATACGTCTCAGTCGGTTATTTGCAAAAGTTGACGACTAAGTGAGAGCTCATCGAGGGCTACACAAAATGGATACCCAAGTTAATGACTAAGCCAGCGATTGACAGAATCTAGGCTGCAAGATAATTGCTCTATCCGCAGGGTTTTGCCAATTATCCCCTAGCAAAAATAATTTTCCCCATTAAGTAATAAAATGAGACTTCAAAAGTGAGAAGTCCGAAACTGCTTATGCTTTGATTTGACGCCTTATCAAATCGTGATACCTCTTGCCCCTAAGTTTACCTCTTCTTGAAGGCGCCTGTTAGTTGTCACTTAGCGCCGTGGTTAACCTCACTGACGACAAGGAAGAAAGGTGGAAGACTACCGGTGTGACCCCATGATACCGCTAGGAGGTGGATCTACAAATTGGGGAGCGTCAGGACCCCGCTGGCTCAAACGCTCATTGACAACGAATATATAGGGCAGTTGTAATGTTTTCTACACAAACGGCAGTAGTCTTGGTTGGACGCCTCTCCACTTAAGCCGAGGAGTAATTGCGCCTTTATTACGTGGACACATTGGCAGAATCATCCGCCCCCGGATAATAAAGCAGGGAATGAGAAGACGAAACTCAAGTGGAACATGCAGATCTTGTCAGCCTTTTAAGGAGATGGAATTCACTTTGAATAGAGTATATCAACAAATCCTTGAACTAGCCGAGCTTGCACTTTTTACCTACACAGAGGCACCATCCTAGCATTAACAGTCAGGCCTTGGAATATATCAGACGTCTATCAACCTTTCGACAAAAGTGGAGAAAAAAGATATTCTTCGAGCGTCCTTTTGGAGGACCTGCTTTCAAATCCTTGCAGCAGAATTCCACAAGGTTTGCTGAATGCATGGTTAGAGGGAGGATAAATCCACTAATGCTCTTGAGAAGAACCCAGATGACCGTGATTTGGATCTGGTGCCCAGAAATTGGTCGGTTTAGCAGATCTCTCTTTTACATAAATTAATCTTTACAACAACTTGTCTACTATATTACGTGATTACTAGGTGCTGAAAAAACCTTCTAAAGGATGTGTTATCGCCAGCAAAAGTAGGATAGGATTTTCTCACACAGTCATCATCAATCCTGTTCCTGCAACCACTCTATTCCTCACCTTCCAGATATGAAGAGGCAGAGGATGTTCAGATACAGAAATAGATTTCTCTTTTTTTCTTTTCTCACCTCCGCATTGTTTTTTTTGTTCTTAGCTTTATATTAATGCGCCTGGATGTAAGAAAACCGGATCACCTTTGTTTGGAGGTTTCAGGCTCCGCTGCACATCCAGGACGAGGCTGAGTGCTTACAGAAGCTGGAAATATAAGTTGGATAAATCAAAGGCCGACAGTAGGTTTCCTGGAAAAAATTACCTTACACATTTTGGTGGTCCTAATAAATATTTAACAAGGAGATGAGTAAATGCTTCTTCACACACATACACACGGCTAGCCTGAAAAACAAGAAGACACAGAAGTTAGTTATTTAGCTACCCTTATAAACTCTTCAGCTATAAGTTGTAATCTTTAAGGAGGAAAAAGTCTTAAATTTTTCCTTTGAAAGTATAGAAGAGAGGAGTGAAAAAAGGAAAGGTGTGGCAGTTGTCTATTTTGGGCGGCGCATTTCGCCTTTCAATTTCGGAAGAAATGTAAAAAGTGAATTTACCAGATCCTTGTGGTTCTGACATAAAATATTTGAAAAAATTATTTTGTGAAAATAATTGCAACTCTTTAGAGCACAAAAATAATTTTAGAGGAGGAGACACATCGACTGAATGGATGTACTAAAGGCTTGTCTGAGCCACCACCTTTGAGGTGACAGGTGGGTAGACTATAACAACCCTAGAACAGACCAGACGTCATCAAGTTCCAAGGCGGAGGGGTAGGCAAACTTTAAAACTCGTTGAATTCCTCCCCCCTCCCTTCTCAATTTACACAATGAAAGATTCCCCCCTCTAGCGAATTTTCCCGACCCAACGAGGCAAATCCGAGGGTAGAAGGGCGAAGCAGGCGAAGCACTACAGGAAAACAGAGTTAATGCCTCTCAGTTTAAATCAACTAGTCAAAGTGGCCAAAATTGTTTTATGTTTGGACTAGACCATCAAAATAAGTACTCAAGGACTTTTATAATCTTTAATAGCAGATATAAGGCAAATTTTTAGCAGAGACTTTTATGCTCTGCTAATTTTATGGGAGTCCCCTTTTTATTATGAAAAGCGAATGTAAGTAATTTAATACCATTTTCTTTGTGAATCTTATGAATTTATTAAGAATGAAGTTGTTGCAAAGCAGATTACGCATATGCTACTTAAACACAATTCAGCAACCAATTTAGCAAAAGGGAATGATTTCAGTCGAGGTGTTTTCTTTTGGTATTATGCTTAGAACACAAAAATTTTTTACAGTTTTGGGAGAAAAACGGTAGAATAGGAAGGATAAACAATAATGTAGGGAAAACAAATGGCATACATATCTAAGGGACATTCACTCATCCTATATTTATGAGTCGTTTTCAAAAGGCGATTCCAGAATTAAAGTGTTCATCCGATTCATCTCCAGACTAATTCCTTTATTTAAGCGAGTTAGGTTCGGAATTTTTGGACACACACAAAATCACGAAGTAAAATCAAGGCTGCCAAGTTTAGAGTTGCAGAAAGCGATGAGGCCGTGGTGAGAGACAGATATGTTGTGGGCTAGTCCCTTCCATACACCGTTAAAATAGATGCTAGAGGGGGCAACAGTCGTGTAAAATTAAGCTACCTATGCCACAGTGAGCAAAGACGCCCTGATGTGTACGGAATATACCAAGCGCAGTGCTGTGGTGGTGATACCCCTCAAAAGGTGTTGACGTTTCAAAGGTGGCCGACTGTACTGCTCTACGTCTGTGTGACAGTGACTCTCTCCAACGTGAGGATTCTTAGCATTGTCAGCCTCAGTGGTCACAGTAACTTCTTTCCATGAACCAATACTTATTCAGCATGTGGACTGCTTGCTCACCATGGCAATGCACCAGAGACAGGGAATATCACACAAAAATTCGCGAACTTTCGCCCCTTCAAAAAGTTACACACTACTGCATGCGAGAGGATAATTTTAGCCGTACTGACAAGATGTTTTTAGGTGTCTTTAAAATCCTGTGGTCAATGTGCAAACGCATCGGCAAGAAGGAACCATGTCCACCCCACAAAATATCGCTATATTATGCCTTTGGGAAACTCACGGTCCCGACTTGACTTAAGATTTCCCTCGATGCTTAAATTTCATTATTTAAATTCACACAAGTAAAGTAGAAAGGAGCCTTTGAATAGGTTATCTACGCCCATTTCAGTCACCATGACGTTGGGCGTGTGCTGATTGTTATCCAATCCCTCTGGGCAAATAATAATGCCCCTTCATGAATACTGAGATGACATCTTTGAGTCTTTGGGAATGATCTGACCCATAAATATACACTTGGATATATTTGTCCTTCTGTTGTGGGTTGATATTTTAACCATAAGGGAGCTTCAGTCTCCGCTCTGCCTGGCGTGACCTTCGGGCCAGTCTGGTAGACCCTCAGTTCTGTTAAGCGTTAGTAAGCAGCATGTTTCCCCCACAGCTACTATGGGCTGTTGCGACCTCAACGAAGGCTCGACAGGACGCTATGCCTGATTTAGAGCTTCGTGCAAGGCAATTTAAGGAAAGGGAAAAGAGAAGCTACTAAAAGCTTCCAAACAACTATATGTCTCCCACTTTTCCCTCATCACTAACCGGATGACGCTGTATATTTTTGCCTATTCTCAAATTTTTGAGTCACTATAGCAACGAAAAACAAAGCGTCGTGTCAGTGGCTTTTCCTTTTTCAAAAATGTCTCTCATTCAAGTAATATTTAATTTGTGGGGCGGTCCTTCTCTCTTTTCCAATGTTACTTTGTTTTTTCCCCATTAAGGTCGCAACGACAATGTCTTATTTAAAGGAGGCCTACAATGCACCTCCTTTATATGCCGTTGCCATAGCACAGGATTTTTTCCATGGGGTTTAGTTGGACGCATTTCTTGTCATGCGGATCATCTGTCGATATGCTACTTTAAAGTAAATGAGTAGGTAGCAGTGACTTCACGGCTAATTTAAGATTTATATACAAAATTTTAATATCCGTTTTTAAAAAGACAATAATTTTCGCATGTCTGTACAAAGAAATTTGGCATGATGTTCCTGTCAAAAATTAGGGTGATAGCAAAGGCGCTTTATTTATTGAAACAGAGACCACTGCCATTTAGTTAAGGCAAAGGTTTACTGCAACTTCCATCGCTTTTGAATTGGCCCGTTTATGGAAGTAAAGAGAAAAACAAAGCTTAGCGGGACCCATTTCTGACTTGTTTCTGTTGCCAAGTCGTCAAAACAGGGCATCATCACCCCTCCTTTCCTTCGCTGTCTCCCATCCTCCCATCCATCTTGCCTTGTCCTCTGATTCCCCACTCGGTCCAGAATGTTTTTCAAGAAGATAGATCTTACCCTGTTACTGTCAGACCTTCAGCAGCTCTGTATATGGTACATCGAAGGCAAGTTCCTCAGGAGAAGAGGTACTGCATGACTTAGAAGTCAGATGTTGGAGAATGATCAACGGGTTACCCGTTTACTTAATGCCGTAAATCAGTCTCTACCTCCCATCACAGGTCAGCCAGCTAAGCAGTCGCTCATTCAACAAACAACTTAGAGCGCTAAGTGTGCAAACAAAAAAAGGCAAAAAAACGGGTTTTTAGGATTTGAATCGTGTTGTCTACCATCTGTCAATGGGTTTGTGGGTGGGAGCCACTTCTGCCACGCCCTCACCAGTTGAATTTTCCCCTCCTCCCCTCACTGTTAAATATCATTACTAGCGCGGAGGTCTTTGTGACGGAAAAGGAAAGGCGGATCCTTTTTGAAAATGATATGCTAGCATTGGATTGATGGTTTAGATTATTCAATTAGACCGCCTCTAGACGGTGGACTTCACGACCGCACCTCCTTCAACCGCGATTCTAGGAAAGCTTCTACAGTGGCAAGTCTCCAGTGGTGCGAGCGGTCTGCATAAAAGGAAGGTAGTGAAGAGCACCACCGAGAATGTACAAATTTTTAAAGGGAATCTATAAAATTTATTTTGTATGAGTTCACTACTTCGATACTACCTGAACTAAATCCAATGTTCATGCTTACAACATCTAAATTTATGGATCAGATACACTAGGTCGCGGTTTCTTAAGACCCCTCATGTGGCAGGAAAGCATCCACGGATGGTAGGAGGTACACCGAGGTGAGTAGTGTCAGGTTAGACCCCATCAAGTGGATTGTCAGTACTTTATGCTGTAAGCTCGGTGATCAAGCCAATCGACTGACGCTTAAAGGGTGAAGGGACTTCACCCAAATGGGATGGTGGAACTGCCTGCAACGCATACAACACGATGTGCTAGGATCGTCTTCCCCACTTTCAAAGACGTTGGAAGGAACGAGGACCGAAAATCGGAACAAGGTGCCAAGAGTTCGGACAGATCGTGGCAAATAGGGAGCATCAAACTGGTCAATGCAGTACCAAAGTTAGCAATTCTCCCTGGTACGTTGTTAAGGCTGGAATTGGAAGTCTTCGAGTTTCTGAGTGACCACGGAGAGCTTCGAGAAACACGCTCTGTGGTGCTGAGGTTTTGGTACTGTTTAGCGAATTTTGATGCCTTTGTCGGATAATTTCTATGGTAAAATATAAAATGCTGTTTCTTCCCTCCTTGTACTAGAAGCTTGAGTGCAGATCTCAAAGTGTGACACCACAGACGACAGCTTGAGACATTAACAATTCGACTGCTTGAAGGAGCAAGGATGTGGTAACCTCAGTGCAGAATCTGTTCTGATAGAAAAATTTAGCCGCGAAAGTGACCACTGTGTGGGAGGTCTAGGCCACATGGATCTCCCTGTTTCCACATTGTAGCTGCTGCACTGGTTTTGTGGGAACATCGTACCTGCTAGTCCTTCTGACTGACCTGACTGACTCAAGCGCCATGGAATTGTGCAGACTTAAGGTGGAAGCACGTCTGCTATTCCGCAAAGTTTTGATCATTTGAAGGTACAACTTGACTGCTTCTTTGTCCACAAGGGATGATTATTCGCCTATCTTCCATGCAAGTTAAAAAGGCCAAAGTTGTACCTTTAAACCTTCTAACAAAGATATAATTGCGTGGATCCTTTGTTCCTTTTCCCTTGACACTACAGCACTCCCTCGATATATCCCTTTAAATCATGGGTTTGTGGCTTTCATTTGCAGGCAGTAATGTAAAAAATAGACAATAAGATGTCGCAAAAAATGATTAAGGAAACCAAGTATTTTGGAAAAAGACTAGTTTTCCTATTAAATAGACCTCTCGTAGTTAAAATTTTAAATCAAACAGACGATGTGGAACCCTGAAAAAATGTATCCAGCTTCGTATGGGCAAATTGATCTCCCCAGCAGTGAGCCGAGCTTGTGGTGAAAGCAGACACTTCTACTCGAAGGTGGGATTTAGAGGTGGTGAGGGTAAGAGATAGTTATTTAATAAAAGTGAAAGATTAGATGGATTTAAGCAGTATCCACAGGCAGTGCACCATTTCAGGACTTGTTTGGCCTGCCCTCCCTAGGCAACACAAGAGGTCACGCAAATTCCCACTTTGTCTCCGATTTAACGAAACAAAGCCTAAGCCGCATTTTTCGGATATAGCAACAGTCCGGCGTGATAGCGGAGTGCTTAATGGCAACGAGATAACTACAAAGTCCCGTCTGCTGCCAATTCAGAAGACATGGTTAAACTTCGAAGTAAAATCGCTGCCAATCGCTCCTCCTCAGACTAACCACAAGGCATTAGAAGGGATCTGGGGCAGCTATGAAGAATAGAAAAATAGACTTGCTCTGGGCAGCATGTACATCTACTTGGATAGACCAAGTTTCGCCTGCCTTTTCCGGCTCACCCAGAGATCAACTGCAATCTTACTATTAGATTGAGCGATTTAGCCCTGTTATTGTCAGTGGAAAGTTGTGGAGCCCATCTTATTAAAAACAAAGGATGCTTTATAAAAAAGAATGTAAGTATTTTGGATAACTTTTGAGGTCCTTTGTGCCATCAAATAAGAAAGTGACTTACTGAAAATTGACTCATAAAAAACCAAGTGCAAACGACAAAGAAATGTTATTAAAAAGGTCTTTCTGGAGACATGACATTGATAACCAGAAGAAATTAGGACCTAGTCAACGCAAGCACTTCCTCTAACCTTCCAAAAAAACTTGGTGCCTCTGTTTGAAGATCGCGTTGTGCTTCTCTCCCTTTTTCCCCTAAGAAGCCGTATAATGCGAACTTATGTTAGATTTTTGTAGTAATGACACTCTGGCTTGGCACTTATTGAAAAGACTAAAGATCGTAGATCACTTCTTCTTTCCCTCATTATCTACATCGTACTTTCCATCTTCGTGGATTAGGGAGCGTCTGGAGTATTGTAAACGACCTGTAGGTAGGACCAATTAAAAACCGATTAGGGAAAATTTTGAGGATAGGAATGGCACCAATGAAGTAGTCTACCAGATATGGGGGTAAACTACTTGGCACCTCATAAAACATTCGTGTCAATAGACCTGCCGCCAAACCGACTTTTATCGCTGTAGAATAATGGTTATATCGGATGTCCCATTGCTAAATGTGTTTTACCCTCTAAAAATTCTGCCAAAATTAATTAGCATAGTTTCGAGATAAAATTGAATATTAAATTAGCCATTTATAGTGTAAAAAAAGGATTAATAACAATTCGGGAATATTAGCATCGCACATAATACTGAAAAAAAATAAGTAAGTGCAAACCACGTTCAGGTGCTCGTCTGTAGAGCCGCACAGGGAAGGAGAGTAAGGTATCGAGACAGGGAAGGGAGAGCTAATCCACACAGAAGGGAAAATGCATGTGTCTTCGTGCCGGAAAGTGAATTAGCTAGGAGTGAGGGAAGTGATAGAAGAGAGAAAAAATTTTCACTACAAATAAACTATATAATAGATAGGGAGTAGGTGGTCTACAAACCTCACAAATATTTATAGGAAAGCCTCTTCAGGACGGGGTTAATATTGGATGATGTGTGGGACACCACATTTCCATACCTGATCGCATTGAAATATGATGAACTCTCTCCCCCTGCACGACGCTAGAACAGATGGATGAATGCTTAAGAATAAAGTGCTATGGGGCAATTTAAGACGCAAAACTTGCCAAATTTAGCTTTTCATTGCCATTAGGGTTGGGTTAAGTAGAATACAAGGAGACCCTTTGAAGTGGTATACAAATTTGGTTATTTAGGACTGACTCAGTGATTCCACCTGAACTTGGAATGACCCTGTCTACCCTCAATTATTTCATAATCTTCTCCTCTGAGCAAGCCATAGGAAACAAATAAAGTGGGTTAATCATGTAAAGAAGGACAAGGATCTTTCTTCTTCTATCCTCAGGATACTGTATTGCCGAAGGGCATCCACCTAATTGATACTTTCAATGTAATTTATGGACTCTGTGAGAGTCTCTAGTTATTTTGACATGTTTTGGCCTAAAAGCAAACAAAACTGCAAAATAATGCCACTTTTGTTCATTTTGAGCAACTTGAGTTGTGAAAATAGACCAAATGGTAGTCTGTCAGTGGTTGTTAAAGTGGGTGCCAACATGTTACCAGCATAGCTCGTCCCACCTTTCAAGTTGGGGCTCGACCACTTTGTGATCGGGACTTGTCTGTGCCGCTAGATGACATGAGGCACTTAATTCTTTTTTTGTCTTTAACCCTTTGCCGACCTTTCTGGATTGTCGGCATGACCTCTGTGAACACCGTTTGCTTTCACTTTTACAGTGAAATCACAAATCTGGCGGGTTAGGGGTTGAGAACATTCTGTACGAATACTCCTCCCATTGTCTAAATCATGCGCCCTCTAATCATAAATCACGCATTTTCGAAACCTTAGATCCTATCTCACTCTCTACGCCTTTTTGCGAATATGTGTTTAGACAAATTTGATAGGCATTTAGTCTAATTTAATTTTAAGCAATTGGGAAAAAAATTCTCTTTGATTAAAAATATCAGCATTTATGGTGCATCCAAGTGACCGGAAATGAGGGAAGTATTTCGGTTTTACGGATGACCTCATTTGCCACCTAGAATTTATGGAATTTCGTAATCACGAAGTGTTAAGTACGATTAATTACTCTCCAAAGCAAGTTGATGGAAGGATTGATAAGTTTCATTTTCCTTTGGTAAACAGAAAAATCACCTGATAACATTAAAAACCCCTTGTCATCTATTAACACCTGTTCATCACATATTTTCTAAATAAAACATTTTTTATTTCGTTCAATTTTACACAAAAAATCACTTATTTGTACAACCTTACGCAGGCAGTAGTTTATAGAATTGGGGGAGGAGAGCCAAAGAGACTGTGATGTTGTTCAAAGCAAAACTTCATGCCAGTTCAAAAAAACTCCTGTCAGAGAACAAAATTCTCTCTAATTTTGGTAAGTCACTATCATAAAAAAGGAAAAGCAATTGTGAAAATCGGAGTGATTTGGTAGGAGTTATCTAGGGTAAGTTGATGGAAAATGTGTCCACCAATGAATAGAAACGTCTATTCTCCTCATTTACGAAATTTAATGAAAGATTTTAGATTGCAAATTTGAAGGGTTCCGTAGTTGCAAAAATTTAAATATCTCTGAACATCCAAACTTGTAAGAAAAATCGCGCCCAAGTGCATAAATGAAAAAATAAATAAAGCAAGTACGATTGTGTTATCAAAATAAATCTGGACACTTAGTAGCAAAATACCTAGATTTGAATGATTAATGTGACCAGGAGTTTGTTTTTATCAACCAATTAGCTGCGTCCAGTGCAAATCGCGGTTTAAACACTTGACGCCGGCTTCTTATGACAAGAAGTATGGAATCAACAAAGGAATAAAACCGTGGTTTATGGAAGAATATGGGTACTAAGCCAAAGGACAAAAACGTACCCGAAAGTGCAAGAGTACTCTCTTCCTTGCTGTTCCGCTGCAAAATATGTGTAAAGGTATAATTTTTGGCCTACCTTGTTAGAGTAAACACGGTATGCTGAGGCGAAACTACACGAAACGGTTTGACTGTTTACGCCAACGACGCATCTTACCGATTCGTCCGCTCGGTCCAATCAGAAGTCGGTGTTTTTTGCAAACACTCTCCTTACTAACATTCTCACAACTTTGGCCTTAAATGGTTTAAAATTGGCAAATTTTGCCCCCCCCCCCCCTGCTCCAAACGAATTTATTTGTCATTGATTGGGTACTCCATTCGGCGGCCCAGTAAACACCACATTAGTGCTCGTTATGGTTGATGAGTAATTATTTCGTTAGTTATTTAACTACCCTATTTCCGATCACTCAGCCAGATAGTTTTTATGATATTCAAATTTTATGGTAAATAGGATTAGAGAAGCCGGACTTGTGCAGATGCCAACAGAGACGTCAAAGTAGCAAGCCACTTTGCCTAAAATTCGCCCTAAATGGGCGAGTTAACTGAAGTTTGTCGAAGAGATGTGTTGAACTGTGCGCATTCGAAGCTTCATCAATTCCTTTCTTAACTAAAGAAAGAGAGGGTCGTAATTTGTTTAATTTCTTCCCTGCTGTGCCAGGATGTTTGATAAAATCTCGACTTTATGAGGTCTGGTAATTTGTGGTAAAGCACACCAGTAGAGTCAAACGAGACACATATCTAGTCCCTTTTTAATTCAAAATCACAAGTGGATGGGTATATTACTAAAGGCTTCGGAAGCTTATCCATCTGCCGGGTCGTCAAGCCGTCCAGGTAATGGTTTGATAATTAGTCCTTGAGATCACACTAACGGGATTGGTACAAGATGACATGATGTGCCTTCTTTTAAAAAAAGATAAATCTTAAGCAATTTTAGGAACCATTCAGAACTACTTCATTGGTTTAGGCAATCAAGTTCCCAAATAAGGCACAAAACTAACGCAAATTTCGCTGCTTTTGTCTCATGTTCATGGCCTAACAGCCTACTCATTTTCGTCTGCCCTTGTCTAGTGCCAAAGTTCAGTGATAATCACCTAAAAGAATACTAACGGAAGAAATACGGCTAGTGCGGGTGAGGACGAGACAGTGGCAACCTCATTCTCATTTGAAAGCACACGTCTTTTCGTGCTTGGATTTTAGGTGGTGTTTGGTTTCAAATCGAGCCTTTGGTGAGTGAACAACTTTCAGTGATTAATTTCGCCCCTAGTCCACCACAGCATGCTATTCTGAAACTGCAATTATGCGTGCCCAAGGAGAGTGAGATGGACATTGAATGAATTTCTTGAGAATGACCAGTGGCACAGGTGTCTGCTCGACGGACTTCAGGATACAACTCGCACTCCTCATAGCAATCCAGTCTGTCAGCGAAAAACCGAAGAATACATTGCTTTCGTTCCTCGAACTCAAAGCGAGTCGACTTACTAGTCCACTTTCAGAGGCAGTTGGCAGTCAATACAGATATTCAAATGTTTTTTATACCTATTTGAGGGTCAAAAAGCAACCTTGAATAATCTCTAAGGCTGGAAATAAGTATACCACTGGCTCTGTCATTGCTCCAAAGAGAATCACTGGGAAAGAGTAGTCCATCCACCTTCAAACAAAACGAACTTTTCACTGTTTAATTTAATTATTCAGTCATTGAAGGCGTGTAGCATGTTCTACCAAGTAAACGTACCCTTTCATGCCCTCATGTGTCCACAGGGGTAGCCCTAGTCGAACTCCTCCCTAACTTGATAAAAATCTCACGAGTTTATTGGGCCATGTGTATTAAAAGAGAATTAGCAAAAAGTGTAAAAGTTTTAACCCTCAAAAAGCATCGAAAAGCCTCCAACTTTAGGTGTGGATAAATAACTAATCGCCGCTGCTGCCGCCGCAGCCGAGAGATGAGATTGCGGTGATAAGACACCTCGATGCAGTGCAAAATCAAGCTAATTTGTGAAAATAGTGGAAGAAGCATCTTTAAATACACTGCAGCATTCCCAAGTATCACTTTAGGAGGGATTTCAGCTGATTAAACTGTGTCCTTCCATCAGCCAACGAGGTGAGGGGTGGAACAAAAGGTCTACACTGGGGGACTTCATGACACCGCGATGACTAACCAGGCAAAGTATCAAAATGCGTCTTTTTTATGACAATGTCCTCTTTAGGCCTCCCTCCACCGCTTTGGCCATCATGAGCTCCCTTGCGAATTATGCTTGATCATGGGATAGCAATGAGGGCTACGTTATGCACCGCCGCATCCATTTCATCTAGGAGCAAATGGCGTGACTTTTTGGTATCCCATCGTCTGAAAAAAGAGGAATTTTACTAGGCAAATGGAGCTAAACACTGGATAGTTTTCTTGCAGCCTACTTACCTACAGTCGGATTATATCCCAAAAGCAATGTGAAGAGTGTCGTGTCCTCGGACAGGCATGAATCACTGCGTTTACGACTTTACAACCGCCTTCGTTAGTGAGTGCTTCTAAGTTCACCTTTTCACAACAGACCTCTTCCCTCTGTGACATCTAGGTGTGAGCCTTAGTCAAAATAAACAAGGAGAGGATTTGCTTGCCCTAATCATCGATGCATCATTCTGAGCTATCCCATTGAAAGGAGACCCGGCATTAGCTTAGGGGGTGTGACACCGAGGCAGTGGCCGAACAGCGGAGGGAGAAGCGCCCTCACCGCAAGGGCCGTAAATATCCAGGTCTCTGGAGAATAACAAGCCTCTGTGTATGTACCTTTAGATTGTCAACTTTTCCACAAATTGTGTATAATACTTGTTGGTCGGGTTTTGACATTTTTCGTTTAATTAAGTTTAGAAATATGCAATCGTGCGTGAGGAGGTGAATATTGTAAATTTTTGAACACTTTGGGGATGATTAAACGTAATGTCTTAAAAACAGCCTAATTCAGCTTGAAAAGTTTATCCTCAGTCTAATAGCCATGTCGAAGCCATTCTGCTTGGTTCGCCAAAAGATTTTAATGCGCTCTCTTTGGAATCAGGATGAAAAAGACCTCCGCCGATCTCAAAAGCATCAAATCTGTGGAAAGAACACCAGATATCGGTCAGCAATGAACTTACTGCACGCCATTCGCCTTTCAAAGGTAACCACCCCCTGACTTTCACTTTAATTCCAGAAAAAAAGAAAGTATATTGCCTTTTTTCACTTTTTCTGTTAGATTTAAGGCATAGCCCTCTCTGTCAAGCCTATTCAACAGCTTGGCCATTTGCCCTTTTGATGAGATCCTCCACAGATTTACTCGCTAACTAAGTTTCTGACCATGATGGGGCACCTACCCTGGCGTAGTTTCACTTGACTAATACCAGTCAACTGGAAGGAAGTCCATAAAAGGCGCCGTACGACGGTGGTAGAGGAAGTTGACGAGACTGGTTCCAGACCCTTGTGATTTCCGCTGCACGGCTACATCCAAGCAGCTTAATACCCGAAGATGCAACACTACTTTAAAAGCAAAATGCTTACTCTCCAAGCACTAAGTAAAAACTAATGTCCCGAACTTACTCAAGGCATAATTTGTGTTCCAATTTAGAGAGAAACAAAATTTTGAGAAAAAGGCAAGTCTTCCTGGGTCTGGAAGTAACCTTAGAAACGAGATCGAATGGCTAACTCATCGAACATCAAAAGGTTCACATCTTTTATGGAAAGGCCAGGGGAAGGCGTTGAAGTCAAGGTGTTTGTGCGTCGTCGGGTCAAAGGTCATTGTGTATGGAAAAGGACAATAGTCTTTCAATTTGGTGATAAAAAATTGCTACCATTTCCTCCATTCTTTTTTCAAAATAGTAAAAAAGCGGGAAAAAATGGGTAATTTCAGCTTACCGCTTTTTTTCATCAAAAATGATACAAATTTTGAACACTTCATTTACTCTCTCCCTTGTCTTTGTTGGTATAATTTGAGATCCGTGTTTCTTTTTTCTATCATTTAGCAAAGAACGGCGGTCATCATTGAAACGACTCCTGTGTTTAAGACCTTTCCATGCCCGTCTGTCTGAAGGACCGTCAAATGTTACGGGTCAAAAGGCAATTTAATAAGACTGAAAATACAAGCAAAGTTTTGTTTTTTTTGCCTGATCTTAAGATGCGTCCCTCCTTTTTAAAATGGTTAGGACCTTTGTGCTCTGGCTTAGCCACTAGGCTTACCGAGACCGTGAATATTGTTGGAATGGATTCAAGGTCGTCAGTGGTGTAGCTTTGCATTCGAGTTCGGGGCTGCAGAATCTTTTTCTCAGTTTTGCATCAAATCCTTGTTTGCCGTTCAAACAATCCAGCACATGGGCACCCTTCCAAGGTCTGCATTGCATTCCGACTTGTGGATATCTGTGATCTACTGCGGGTGGAATACAAGACGATTACAGCTTAGGTTTATTCACTTGCCGCTGCTTGACTCAAGGGCACACAAAAGAAAGCTTCTTGATGAGGGATAGCAAGGACTAGTAAAATCAGGTGGACGGAAGACTCTTCTCTTGCGAGATCTGTCACATGTACCATAGTATTTTTTCTGGTGGCAATTGCCGTCACTTTATCACGTAATCTCACGCAAAATTGACACCAGGAGAGTGAAACAATCGAGATGTAAGCTGGCAGGTGGCCAGGTTTTTACTTTGCTCCCAAAAGACACACGTTCACTTTGTCAGGAAAATACCCACCAAGTCCACTTTTTTGGTCATCAAAAACCGTCCACGCTTCTTCTAGTTGCGTTTTAGGCAGTCTCTTTTCTAATTTGTTTAATCCCGGAGGCAAATTTGATGGTTTGGTGGTTCTATTTGAGTTTGAAAGAGGGATTCACTACTTCAATCTGTCATTTTGATAAATTTCACTTCACTTTGTCAGCAAGCGAGTTGACAGGTGATCTACCATTCCCCTACCCACCACCAAATTGGTTGAACCCAAGAGGGGTTGTTTGACTGCCAGTTAGATGGTGGATATTGCAGTCGTTAACTAAGGACATTTATACTTAATGACTGCCTTTTATTAATGCAGTTAGTTCATACCTTTCTCCCAAAAATACCCGATAGGATGTAGGCGAACGCTTTAAACTGTTAACAATATCCACCTCAGAGGAGAACGAACCACCCCGGTCCAATAAGTTGCTTCGATGGCCGAATGTGACATCAGGAATTTGCCCTAACCTTCCAAATTGGCTGAGTTGAGCAAAAATGGTCAAAGTAATCTGCTCGCCTTGTTTACAACACAAGGTGAGAAACTGCGCTTGGAGAGGTAAATTAAAGCCGTCATATATGTGTGACGCTAGCTGCGGACGCTTATTCTCGGAGAGCCTTTCAGTCCCTTCTATCGCAATCATCATTTTTGTGTCCTAACATTTTAGTTGTTTTGCTGAAGATTTTAAAAACCTGTGATACAGCATCTTTTTTCAAAGTACAACACTTCTCATCTCCTTGGGGAGAGTTCGGGCCATATAATGTGGAAAAGATGTTAATCATTTAAGAAATTTTTTCTCCTTTCTAAAGACAATCCTTTGTTATTGTATTTAAAATAATTCTAAATATATAAGTCAAGCACTTTAGAGGATGACAGGCAATGTAAATTTGCTTTCCCTTGTAGCCGTTACTCCATCCAATTCGTGACGTGTATAGCTGGAAGTTTAAGCGGGCATTACGATAACTCTCGAGAAGTTCAATTACTCAAATAAATTTATGAATTGAACTTCAGCATTTTTTTTGTATTTTTTCATGCCTTCTAGTTCAGCACTCGGATACTACCTTACTTAAATTTGAACGTTTACTTAAGTAGTATGAAACTTCAACTTTATTTCCGTGTGTAAATTTTGCTGTGAATCTTATATACCACTCTACTAAATGGCAATAGTTTTAAATCTGCCTTTCCTTTTTTGCTTTCTGTCGGGTTAGTGACGTTTCGCCCTGGGGGTTAGAGTAAACACTCATGTTCTGCTGTGTATGCAGCTATTACTTCCGAGAGACCAGTGATGTTTTTAAGGACCAAAAAATAGCAAATGGTAATCAATTGCATTTTGATACCTTGCCTACTCTTTTTTTCCTTGCGTTAATGCAGGGGCAAAATATATTTTAGATCTTTCTAATGAGTCCAATTTGAAAAAGAGTCGACCGGCTACTTTTATATCAAGTAGTATTTGTTTGGGTGCATGAATATATGTTTAAAGATATCATTTTAAAACATACAATTCAGTGTGATGAGTTGAAAACTCTTGATTTTGCAAAAGGTGCCCACTTTTTTTTACACACTTTTGCCTGTTTTCATTTAGAGACGAGAAAACGTCAACATTGACGGATATGCTGATACAGTCCAAACATCTAGGGCGAGGGGCTGCTTCACCTCCTTCTAGGTCAAGCGCAGGACTCAGTTTTGGTATTTAGCACTCGCTATTTTTAACTGTGCTAATCATTGCTATAGATAAATCTTTTTGGAATTTCAGGACGGGTTATGTTCCAATTAGCCCAGATCTGAATCAGGCGTTTACCACGATGATTGAGTGGTCACAGGAATGGCTGCTGTACGATGACCTAGCGCCCAAATAGGTCAAGCTTGTTGCTGAGAGACGTACTTTAGACCTTGCAAATGGTGCATCATTCACATGCGTTGCTGCTAAGGGGCTGAGAGTTCCTGCATTACGCCGTATTTGAAGTCACCTGTCAATGGAAGTAGACCACCGCCATTCAGAGTTGTATGCCTTCGTTCACCAACAAGCTTTGCGGAGCACTACAGGATCTGGCATGCACGTGTGTAGGTACTACCGTGTCTGTCAGCCACCGTTCACTTGCATCGACCGTGTGCAGACTAGTTCGCACAGCGCTATCCGCCAAGTATCGGTTTGATCTGAACGCCTTTCCTGTCCTCAGTTGAGGTGATGAATATCGTCACTTTAAAGAAGAATGATTAAAAGCAATCAAAAAGAGAAAATTTTTTAAAAAATAAAATTATGAGTAGATCAGAGTCATCCACCAAATTGTTTCAGGGTCCAGTTCCGGCTGGAAAATCATGCAAATGTAGAAGAAATACAAATGGAAGAGGCTGAATCTTCCCTAGGTCCTTTTGGCCAATATTAATGCCTCTATTTCCTTTATAAATCCGCTTTTTTTAATGCCAATTGAAAGACAGGGAAAATGCAAAAGGCATTGCCAGAAATTGTGGGAAAGTTTTTTTCAACCTGCAAGAAGGCCACTTCTATTTCACCTCTTTCCTAACCCAATTTTTGGGTCGGGTTGATGGTAAGTGCCATTGAGTCTTCATTTTAGACGCTAAGAAGATTCCGTTGGTAAATTCCCGCGTTCTTGATGGCTGCGCCTACACATTTTATCCACCAACACGGCCATCAACGTGGCATCAAATTACCCTGTCAATGTCAACAAGTGTTTCTTCATTATCAAGAAAAGGGATCTTCTCTAGCCTGCGACATGTCCATTCGGTGATTTCTGTCGGCATTGCAGGCGTCAGGGTCGTGTGAGAACCATACAATCGCTTAAATGGGCTCAGGTGGTGGAGCTGTTCTTTGCGATTCCTTCCCATCGAATGAGCAGCTGCCAGGTGGTCGACAGAGACCACGCAATCCCAACACCATGACATCAAGGTGGTTGAAGAGGACATTGAAGAGCCGTGCGGGTGAAGGTGTGGTCTTTAATAAATGTCATGCTGGTATAAACAACGGACAAAACTTGCGACTAAGCACTTGTAGGCCTAACATTGAGGACCCATAAACTATCCAGAGTAAACTACCTCCCTTGATGGCTCCACATGAAGTGCCAATCTATCCATCGTATCATAGCTTTCACCTTTGGCTCTAACTGTATAATGTGCCGATGACAAGGTCTTCGATTGTTCCAGAACAAAAAGTGCAACTAATCTTTTTATTTGTATAACAGGAGGTGATTTTTGCACTCTATGCTAAGCTGCTCCACCGGCTCAGTTACCAACTTGGCGTGATGGGGTTCCATTTATTCACAAGTGTTTATTAGTTTTTCACTTTGCCCATCGGTTTCAGCAATCTGAATTGAGAAAAGAGGTCACAAAAGGACATCCTGGACTGCAATAATGTGAGTGTTCGAAGTTTTATGGGGAAAATGAAGTTTGTCGTCACCTCCTCCTCCTCAGGGACCGAAGAGGAGGCGCGTCCGATCTGCCTGCTTATCACCCAAAAAGCGTAGTCAAACAAACATCAACCGCACCTTGCTAATAAAGGGTTGTCTTCATTTAAAACTTTAAAATAAGATATTGTTCTTAAAAAACTGGTTAGGATATCATTAACACCTTTTTTATGATTCGATATGGTCGGTATCTTAAGGAAACGCTCTTCCCTTGACGTCGTGCTCTTTAACTTCAACTGTAGCGTTTTTTAAAAAACATGTATTTTTTAACCTAAAATTTGAAAAAACTAACAAAGAAGCTTTCTTTAAGTGATCACTACAAAGTGGAACTCATAAATCTTTCATAGCGCCAGTCAGTGTTGAGTGGTACCATTCGGGGCTAGAACGTGAAGAAGAGCATCCAGTAATGTTTAACGCATGTAATGGGTTAAATTATTTGTACCAAAGACAATGGGAAGAAAAACGTTAGCGGTGGAAGCGAAACAAATGGCTTTCATCCACATGCATTAACAAGCAGCACACTATCAATGGTTGTCAATCAACGAAGGCTATCAATTTGCTATGCATCACATCTTTCATATACCCTACAAAACGTGTTGTCCACTTTCCATTCTTTGTTAACTGATTAGATGAGAAGAAATAGTACCTTTAATTCATTAGGTGAGCAAACACAGCAGTGGCTGTCTCCAAACGACCCATTCCTTATTCACCCCACTCTTCTAGGGTATGCACCACTTCATCCCCGCAAGACTTCCCTCGCTGTCTGCGCGTCTGTGGTGAAGGTCAAACAGTTACAGGTGAGATTTACCTGCTTGAAACACTTCATACTCAACTGTTATGCATGAATAGTGTACGAGCACGGACGTAGAGGCCTAACGCTCACCGTCATCTATTTCTGATCCCTATCAGAAGACCCAAGAAAGCGAATACTTTTAAGTGGAGGTTAGGAGTGACTTTCGGTGTACAGTATGAACATCGCTAGAGTACATAAGCTTCCCGAAACTATGATATTAATGTCTTTTCTAATGAACCTAAAGGTGAGGAGGAGCTGTAATGCCCATAAGGTGCATACTAGTAAAGCATAAGTGAAGAAGTCGAGCGTAGAAAATACAAATGCTGCTAAAGTATTAGGAAAAAAGACGCGAGAAGATGGAAGTCACATTTCAAAGAGAGCCTTTTTTCTGATGATGAAAGCGCTCTGGGCATTTATACCGCCTATAAACTTACTCTTGAGGAAGGAGGGTACATAGTAGTTCTCTGATAAGGTTTTTTCAAGCTTTTGTTACCTTTACTGACATCTTACAACCACAGGGTTACACATGAAATAGAAAAAAGTAGGTAGATGGTAAACACGAGACAGAAAAGGCGTAACCACCATACACATGCGCACATGCCTCTCCCTCGGCTTACTCACACGGTCGGTAACAAAGACTCATGATTCTGTGGTTAGTTGGCTTGGGAAATCAAAACAGACTGCCCGTGTGTTCACACGTATATACCGCACTTTACAACCATTTCTAAGTGAAAACGTCGCAAACCAACTGTCTACTCTGCCCACTGTAAACGACTCAGTGGCTAAATCAAGTAAGTAGCTTGCCTTGGCGCGACAACGACCAGTGGCAATATCGCACTTAAGAGTATGAATACATAAATAACTAATTTATTTCATTGCAGGTCAACACGCAAGCACGCAGTCCTCCAACCTAGGTTCCCTTTGAACTATGGCGCAGAAGGTATTTCATCTTCCATTGAGCCGCCCTAGGCATGTCAGTTCCTCTGTCACTGCCTGCAGGCGGCTTAATAAATGGAAAGCAAGTCAGGTCAAAATGGCTCCCCCAGCTTCATTTTTTATGAATGACTGCCAACGATTAGTAATGAGAAGACATTATTGCGTGTACATTGCTTCTAGTCATTTCCGATGACATGACAATGTTTGACTCTCGGAGGTATTGTACTGCGGGTATAGATTCCACTTGTAGGGGATGAATTGTGTATAAAAGAGGAAAAAATACAAAGAAAATCTTAGGAATCACATTTTTACGGTTTTAGGAACCATCTCGGTGTTGCGGTGTTCTGCACATCAGCTCATCAAGACTCATGCATTTTTGGCATCTTCAAGGCAGACCAAGGAAGCTGTTTCATAAATTTTTGCAGAAAATTTCAGAAAATTTGAGAAATCGGAGCAGTTTTTTTTCATAAGAAAGTCAAAGTTTGATCCCTAAATCACTAATGGATGGAATAATCGTGTACTTTCAACAGGAAATTTTTTCCAAATAAACAGAAGACAATTAAGTTGTTGTCTGAGTCCCACTTCTTTTTTAAGATTGTTCGCTACACCGAAATGCAATGAAACTTTGGCGGTATTCTTAGGTTAAAATGAACTGGGGAGGAATGATAAACGAAATCACACAGTTGGCATTTACTTGTACAAAAGCGCATTTAGACAAATCTCTTGGCCGCTTTAAAATATATGCAACACGTCCCCTTTTTGGTATCTGAAGGGTTTTTTAGATAACGACTTACAATTGCTTACTTTTGCAAAATGAATTTAACGCCCGTTGAAGCAGTCAGAGCATTTGTTGAGTCTGAGCTCAACATTTCTCGCCAACGGAGTGATCATTTCGTATGATCCTGGGTTTTTACGCCCGTGAGTCTTCGAAACCCCATCCTAAGCTTACTCAGCAGGATTACAATTAATAAAGAAATAAGGTCAAACGACTTGATTGACCAACGAGTTACGGTCACTACCTACACCCCTGAGGGCTAGAGACCAAAGTCTGTCCAGGTGCAAGTCGACGCGTTTGTCAAAGGTTTTAGTTGAGTGCAGCTGGGGTTACTGGCTGACCGTTACTTTTGGAGTTTCAACCAGCACGTAGAGAGGATGCAATTGTTTGGTATGGTCCGATCAGAAATGACTGAGGGAGGGTACGACTCTGAAGAATGTCCGGTTGTCAGCAATCAATTAAGGCCTCTCAAAGATCGAAAAGTAACACCTTCAAGGCATTAAAGGTACCTTTAGCAAGTTCCTGCTTCTATTAAAAGCTGCACTTCTCTCAAATAAAAATACTTTACCTCCTCATTTATTAATAACATCTGTGGATGCTTGAATTCTGCAGATAAGAGAGTGGAGAGAGAGAAGAGAAACTTGACCATGGAATAAAGCCTAGTCAAGTTAGTCCTCCCTCAAGGAAAGTATCTTTTCCTCCGCTCCATTTGCTTCTTCTTCCATTCGATACACATTCAAGTCACTCAATTCTTGTTTTCTTTTTCTCCCAAATTTTATTTTTTCATGTCTGTAATTGGTATTTCTACCAGCTACAACTTCGAAATCGCCGTTTTAACGCCATTCACCACAGTTTAATCAAACATTGATATTGTGGACTGGCTAATTAAGCCAGTTAACTTGATTACTTATTCATGGGGAAAAAAAATTTGGTTGGCATTTTTATTTTTTTCCAAATGAAAATCCGCAGTAGACCAGACTGCACCTTCCATTCGAATAAACCTTTAATTTATAAACTTGACTGCATGGCCTCCTCACCCTCCTCAATTTCAACCAGTATCGTAACGTCACGGTGACCCATCCACGCTGACAGACACTCACTTGTTCGGTGTACTAAAGTGTATTACATCTTCAGGAGTAACTTAGACCCTCAAGTCTGTTTGGAGTCATGGTCCCGAAGTTAAAAAGAGGTCGTCAACCGTAAATATCCCCATCTGCGGAGACTCACAACACATTGCCCATTGAAATTGTGTTCACTTTTTGGCAGACGCGGTCCTTGTTCTACTCACTGCCCAATGTCAAAACGAGGAAGTCATCCTTAAGAAGCTCCTTATGGTGTTCATGGGCACATGGGTGCATACTATGGTCCAAAGATGCACTGCTCCCTCCTCCTCAGGATGCTTTCAAGGCGATGGACAAATATTGGCCAGCTTTTGGTGCCCCTCTCTAGGCAATACTTCCTGTGCAGTTCACCTCACGGAGAAATGCGGTGCTCGGAAGTCGCGAGCGGGTTTCAAGACACCACTTAATAGGCATTCCTTGTTCCGTATTCATTTCTCCCTTACTACTGAAAAAGGAAAGAAGGCTGGTTACTTGTGATCTACTTAGAGGCTGGTGGGGTAAATGGAGACCACTTGTAAAGCATACCAAACAAATAAGACTGCTGAACGAATTCTTTTACAAATAAATAGCGGATCAAATTATTCAAAGAAGCAATTTTTTTACCATAGTTGCTTAATTTTACAGAAGCAAACAACCTTGCACCAAGCCTATCCAAAAGCCCTACCAACTTCCTTTCCGTCATGAGTCGTAAATGGAATGCGAAATCAAGTGGATTATAAACTGTGGTTTATGTGTGTGCGTGCGAGCACTTTTCATCCAACACACACACAGAAATAAAGACTTCAACGCAAATCCATCAATTACCGACAAATGAGAGGAGGTTGGAAGTTGACGTGTGCTCCAAGTCTTCTGACTGGCCGCTGGTGGCACGAGACGGCCCCACCGGTGGTGGTGGTGGTGGTGGTGGTGGTGGTGGTGGTGGTGGTGGTGGTGGTGGTGGTGGTGGTGGTGGTGGTGGTGGT